>NW_025956453.1:0-56569 GCF_023159225.1 Perognathus longimembris pacificus
CTCAGTGGAGATATTTATTGATAAACAGCTACGTATGCAGCATGTTCATGTCGTTCCTAAATGAGCTTTTATCTCTCTCCCCTCACCACAAATCAGATTCTTCTGAGGAGTTCCCAGTACATTATCCTTTCCCCTGTGTAATTACCTTAACAAGCTCCAGCTGTTTTTATTCTCAGAAGGTTTACTCCCTGATATACAGCTGACTACCCACTTTGTAAGTGCAGGTCCTAAATGAGCATTATTCTCTGTTCCGTCACCACAATCCAGATTCTTTTGGGGAGTTACCAGTACAGTAACCATACCAGGAAGTACTTAATTTATTAAGCTACTGCTTTTCTTAATCTCAGTGGAGATATTTACTGATAAACAGCTACCTACGCAGCATGTTCATGTCGTTCCTAAATGAGCTTTTTTCTTTGTTCCCTCACCACAATCCAGATTCTTTTGGGGAGTTACCAGTACAGTATCCATACCAGGAAGTACTTAATTTATTAAGCTACTGCTTTTCTTAATCTCAGTGGAGATATTTACTGATAAACAGCTACGTAGGCAGCATGTTCACGTCGTTCATAAATGAGCTTTTATTTCTCTCCCCTCACCACAAATCAGATACTTCTGAGGAGTTCCCAGTACATTATCCTTTCCCCTGTGTAATTACCTTAACAAGTTCCACCTGTTTTTATTCTCATTAGGTTTACTTCCTGATATACAGCTGCCTACCCCCTTCGTAAGTGCAGGTCCTAAATGAGCTTTTTTCTCTGTTCCCTCACCACAATCCAGATTCTTTTGGGGAGTTACCAGTACAGTAAACATACCAGGAAGTACTTAATTTATTAAGCTACTGCTTTTCTTAATCTCAGTGGAGATATTTACTGATAAACAGCTACCTACACAGCATGTTCATGTCGTTCCTAAATGAGCTTTTATGTCTCTCCCCTCAACACAAATCCGATTTTTCTGAGGAGTTCCCAGTACATTATCCTTTCCCCTGTGAAATTACCTTAACAAGCTCCAGCTGTTTTTATTCTCAGAATGTTTACTCCCTGATATACAGCTGCCTACCCCCTTCGTAAGTGCAGGTCCTAAATGAGCTTTTTTCTCTGTTCCCTCACCACAATCCAGATTCTTTTGTGGAGTTACCAGTACAGTAAACATACCAGGAAGTACTTAATTTATTAAGGTCCTGCTTTTCTTAATCTCATTGGAGATATTTACTGATAAACAGCTACCTACGCAGCATGTTCATGTCGTTCCTAAATGAGCGTTTATCTCTCTCCCCCTCACCACAAATCAGATTCTTCTGAGGAGTTCCCTGTACATTATCCTTTCCCTATTCCCTCACCACAATCCAGATTCTTTTGGGCAGTTACCAGTACAGTAACCATACCAGGAAGTACTTAATTTATTAAGCTACTGCTTTTCTTAATCTCAGTGGAGATATTTACTGATAAACAGCTACCTACGCAGCATGTTCATGTCGTTCTTAAATGAGCTTTTATCTCTCTCCCCTCACCACAAATCAGATTCTTTTGGGGAGTTACCAGTACAGTATCCATACAAGGAAGTACTTAATTTATTAAGCTACTGCTTTTCTAAATCTCAGTGGAGATATATACTGATAAACAGCTACGTATGCAGCCTGTACATGTCGTTCCTAAATGAGCTTTTATCTCTCTCCCCTCACCACAAATCAGATTCTTCTGAGGAGTTCCCAGTACATTATCCTTTCCCCTGTGTAGTTACCTTAACAAGCTCCAGCTGTTTTTATTCTCAGAAGTTATACTCCCTGATATACAGCTGCATACCCCCTTTGTAAGTGCAGGTCCTAAATGAGCTTTTTTCTCTGTTCCCTCACCACAATCCAGGTTCTGTTGGGGAGTTACCAGTACAGTATCCATACCAGGAAGTACTTAATTTATTAAGCTACTGCTTTTCTTAATCTCAGTGGAGATATTTACTGATAAACAGCTACGTATGCAGCATGTTCATGTCGTTCATAAATGAGCTTTTATTTCTCTCCACTCACCACAAATGAGATTCTTCTGAGGAGTTCCCCGTACATTATCCTTTCCCCTGTGTAATTACCTTAACAAGCTCCAGCTGTTTTTATTCTTAGAAGCGATACTCCCTGATATACAGCTGCCTACCCCCTTCGTAAGTCCAGGTCCTAAATGAGCTTTTTTCTCTGTTCCCTCACCACAATCCAGATTCTTTTGGGGAGTTACCAGTACAGTAAACATACCAGGAAGTACTTAATTTATTAAGCTGCTGCTTTTCTTAATCTCAGTGGAGATATTTACTGATAAACATCTACGTACGCAGCATGTTCATGTCGTTCCTAAATGAGCTGTTATCTCTCTCACCTCACCACAAATCAGATTCTTCTGAGGAGTTCCCAGTACAGTATCCATACCAGGAAGTACTTAATTTATTAAGCTACTGCTTTTCGTAATCTCAGTGGAGATATTTACTGATAAACAGCTACCTACGCAGCATGTTCATGTCGTTCATAAATGAGCTTTTATCTCTCTCCCCTCATCACAAATCAGATTCTTCTGAGGAGTTACCAGTACATTATCTTTTCCCCTGTGTAATTACCTTAACAAGCTCCAGCTGTTTTTATTCTCAGAAGGTTTACTCCCTGATATACAACTGCCTACCCCCTTCGTAAGTGCAGGTCCTAAATGAGCTTTTTTCTCTGTTCCCTCACCACAATCCAGATTCTTTTGGGGAGTTACCAGTACAGTAAACATACCAGGAAGTACTTAATTTATTAAGCTACTGCTTTTCTTAATCTCAGTGGAGATATTTACTGATAAACAGCTACCTACGCAGCATGTTCATGTCGTTCCTAAATGAGCTTTTTTCTCTGTTCCCTCACCACAATCCAGATTCTTTTGGGGAGTTACCAGTACAGTATCCATACCAGGAAGTACTTAATTTATTAAGCTACTGCTTTTCTTAATCTCAGTGGAGATATTTACTGATAAACAGCTACGTAGGCAGCATGTTCACGTCGTTCATAAATGAGCTTTTATTTCTCTCCCCTCACCACAAATCAGATACTTCTGAGGAGTTCCCAGTACATTATCCTTTCCCCTGTGTAATTACCTTAACAAGTTCCAGCTGTTTTTATTCTCAGAAGGTTTACTCCCTGATATACAGCTGCCTACCCCCTTCGTAAGTGCAGGTCCTAAATGAGCTTTTTTCTCTGTTCCCTCACCACAATCCAGATTCTTTTGGGGAGTTACCAGTACAGTAAACATACCAGGAATTACTTAATTTATTAAGCTACTGCTTTTCTTAATCTCAGTGCAGATATTTACTGATAAACAGCTACCTACACAGCATGTTCATGTCGTTCCTAAATGAGCTTTTATGTCTCTCCCCTCAACACAAATCAGATTCTTCTGAGGAGTTCCCAGTACATTATCCTTTCCCCTGTGTAATTACCTTAACAAGCTCCAGCTGTTTTTATTCTCAGAATGTTTACTCCCTGATATACAGCTGCCTACCCCCTTCGTAAGTGCAGGTCCTAAATGAGCTTTTTTCTCTGTTCCCTCACCACAATCCAGATTCTTTTGTGGAGTTACCAGTACAGTAAACATACCAGGAAGTACTTAATTTATTAAGGTCCTGCTTTTCTTAATCTCATTGGAGATATTTACTGATAAACAGCTACCTACGCAGCATGTTCATGTCGTTCCTAAATGAGCGTTTATCTCTCTCCCCTCACCACAAATCAGATTCTTCTGAGGAGTTCCCAGTACAGTATCCATACCAGGAAGTACTTAATTTATTAAGCTACTGCTTTTCTTAATCTCAGTGGAGATATTTACGGATAAACAGCTACCTACGCAGCATGTTCATGTCGTTCATAAATGAGCTTTTATCTCTCTCCCCTCATCACAAATCAGATTCTTCTGAGGAGTTACCAGTACATTATCTTTTCCCCTGTGTAATTACCTTAACAAGCTCCAGCTGTTTTTATTCTCAGAAGGTTTACTCCCTGATATACAACTGCCTACCCCCTTCGTAAGTGCAGGTCCTAAATGAGCTTTTTTCTCTGTTCCCTCACCACAATCCAGATTCTTTTGGGGAGTTACCAGTACAGTAAACATACCAGGAAGTACTTAATTTATTAAGCTACTGCTTTTCTTAATCTCAGTGGAGATATTTACTGATAAACAGCTACCTACGCAGCATGTTCATGTCGTTCATAAATGAGCTTTTATCTCTCTCCCCTCACCAACAAATCAGATTCTTCTGAGGAGTTCCCAGTACATTATCCTTTCCCCTGTGTAATTACCTTAACAAGTTCCAGCTGTTTTTATTCTCAGAGGTTTACTCCCTGATATACAGCTGCCTAACCCCTTCGTAAGTGCAGGTCCTAAATGAGCTTTTTTCTCTGTTCCGTCACCACAATCCAGATTCTTTTGGGGAGTTACCAGTACAGTAACCATACCAGGAAGTACTTAATTTATTAAGCTACTGCTTTTCTTAATCTCAGTGGAGATATTTACTGATAAACAGCTACCTACGCAGCATGTTCATGTCGTTCCTAAATGAGCTTTTTTCTCTGTTCCCTCACCACAATCCAGGTTCTTTGGGGAGTTATCAGTACAGTATCCATACCAAGAAGTACTTAATTTATTAAGCTACTGCTTTTCTTAATCTCAGTGGAGATATTTACTGATAAACAGCTACGTATGCAGCATGTTCATGTCGTTCATAAATGAGCTTTTATTTCTCTCCACTCACCACAAATGAGATTCTTCTGAGGAGTTCCCCGTACATTATCCTTTCCCCTGTGTAATTACCTTAACAAGCTCCAGCTGTTTTTATTCTTAGAAGCGATACTCCCTGATATACAGCTGCCTACCCCCTTCGTAAGTGCAGGTCCTAAATGAGCTTTTTTCTCTGTTCCCTCACCACAATCCAGATTCTTTTGGGGAGTTACCAGTACAGTAAACATACCAGGAAGTACTTAATTTATTAAGCTGCTGCTTTTCTTAATCTCAGTGGAGATATTTACTGATAAACATCTACGTACGCAGCATGTTCATGTCGTTCCTAAATGAGCTGTTATCTCTCTCACCTCACCACAAATCAGATTCTTCTGAGGAGTTCCCAGTACAGTATCCATACCAGGAAGTACTTAATTTATTAAGCTACTGCTTTTCTTAATCTCAGTGGAGATATTTACTGATAAACAGCTACCTACGCAGCATGTTCATGTCGTTCATAAATGAGCTTTTATCTCTCTCCCCTCATCACAAATCAGATTCTTCTGAGGAGTTACCAGTACATTATCCTTAGCCTGTTCCCTCACCAAAATCCAGATTCTTTTGGGCAGTTACCAGTACAGTAACCATACCAGGAAGTACTTAATTTATTAAGCTACTGCTTTTCTTAATCTCAGTGGAGATATTTACTGATAAACAGCTACCTACGCAGCATGTTCATGTCGTTCCTAAATGAGCTTTTATCTCTCTCCCCTCACCACAAATCAGATTCTTCTGAGGAGTTCCCAGTACATTATCCTTTGCCTGTTCCCTCACCAAAATCCAGATTCTTTTGGGCAGTTACCAGTACAGTAACCATACCAGGAAGTACTTAATTTATTAAGCTACTGCTTTTCTTAATCTCAGTGGAGATATTTACTGATAAACAGCTACCTACGCAGCATGTTCATGTCGTTCTTAAATGAGCTTTTATCTCTCTCCCCTCACCACAAATCAGATTCTTTTGGGGAGTTACCAGTACAGTATCCATACAAGGAAGTACTTAATTTATTAAGCAACTGCTTTTCTTAATCTCAGTGGAGATATTTACTGATAAACAGCTACGTATGCAGCCTGTACATGTCGTTCCTAAATGAGCTTTTATCTCTCTTCCCTCACCACAAATCAGATTCTTCTGAGGAGTTCCCAGTACATTATTCTTTCCCCTGTGTAATTACCTTAACAAGCTCCAGCTGTTTTTATTCTCAGAAGTTATACTCCCTGATATACAGCTGCATACCCCCTTTGTAAGTGCAGGTCCTAAATGAGCGTTTTTCTCTGTTCCCTCACCACAATCCAGATTCTTTTGGGGAGTTACCAGTACAGTAACCATGCCAGGAAGTACTTAATTTATTAAGCTACTGCTTTTCTTAATCTCAGTGGAGATATTTACTGATAAACAGATACCTACGCAGCATGTCTTTTCGTTCCTAAATGAACTTTTTTCTCTGATCCCTCACCGCAATCCAGATTCTTTTGGGGAGTTACCAGTACAGTATCCATACCAGGAAGTACTTAATTTATTAAGCTACTGCTTTTCTTAATCTCAGTGGAGATATTTATTGATAAACAGCTACGTATGCAGCATGTTCATGTCGTTCCTAAATGAGCTTTTATCTCTCTCCCCTCACCACAAATCAGATTCTTCTGAGGAGTTCCCAGTACATTATCCTTTCCCCTGTGTAATTACCTTAACAAGCTCCAGCTGTTTTTATTCTCAGAAGGTTTACTCCCTGATATACAGCTGACTACCCACTTTGTAAGTGCAGGTCCTAAATGAGCATTATTCTCTGTTCCGTCACCACAATCCAGATTCTTTTGGGGAGTTACCAGTACAGTAACCATACCAGGAAGTACTTAATTTATTAAGCTACTGCTTTTCTTAATCTCAGTGGAGATATTTACTGATAAACAGCTACCTACGCAGCATGTTCATGTCGTTCCTAAATGAGCTTTTTTCTTTGTTCCCTCACCACAATCCAGATTCTTTTGGGGAGTTACCAGTACAGTATCCATACCAGGAAGTACTTAATTTATTAAGCTACTGCTTTTCTTAATCTCAGTGGAGATATTTACTGATAAACAGCTACGTAGGCAGCATGTTCACGTCGTTCATAAATGAGCTTTTATTTCTCTCCCCTCACCACAAATCAGATACTTCTGAGGAGTTCCCAGTACATTATCCTTTCCCCTGTGTAATTACCTTAACAAGTTCCACCTGTTTTTATTCTCATTAGGTTTACTTCCTGATATACAGCTGCCTACCCCCTTCGTAAGTGCAGGTCCTAAATGAGCTTTTTTCTCTGTTCCCTCACCACAATCCAGATTCTTTTGGGGAGTTACCAGTACAGTAAACATACCAGGAAGTACTTAATTTATTAAGCTACTGCTTTTCTTAATCTCAGTGGAGATATTTACTGATAAACAGCTACCTACACAGCATGTTCATGTCGTTCCTAAATGAGCTTTTATGTCTCTCCCCTCAACACAAATCCGATTTTTCTGAGGAGTTCCCAGTACATTATCCTTTCCCCTGTGAAATTACCTTAACAAGCTCCAGCTGTTTTTATTCTCAGAATGTTTACTCCCTGATATACAGCTGCCTACCCCCTTCGTAAGTGCAGGTCCTAAATGAGCTTTTTTCTCTGTTCCCTCACCACAATCCAGATTCTTTTGTGGAGTTACCAGTACAGTAAACATACCAGGAAGTACTTAATTTATTAAGGTCCTGCTTTTCTTAATCTCATTGGAGATATTTACTGATAAACAGCTACCTACGCAGCATGTTCATGTCGTTCCTAAATGAGCGTTTATCTCTCTCCCCTCACCACAAATCAGATTCTTCTGAGGAGTTCCCTGTACATTATCCTTTCCCTATTCCCTCACCACAATCCAGATTCTTTTGGGCAGTTACCAGTACAGTAACCATACCAGGAAGTACTTAATTTATTAAGCTACTGCTTTTCTTAATCTCAGTGGAGATATTTACTGATAAACAGCTACCTACGCAGCATGTTCATGTCGTTCTTAAATGAGCTTTTATCTCTCTCCCCTCACCACAAATCAGATTCTTTTGGGGAGTTACCAGTACAGTATCCATACAAGGAAGTACTTAATTTATTAAGCTACTGCTTTTCTAAATCTCAGTGGAGATATATACTGATAAACAGCTACGTATGCAGCCTGTACATGTCGTTCCTAAATGAGCTTTTATCTCTCTCCCCTCACCACAAATCAGATTCTTCTGAGGAGTTCCCAGTACATTATCCTTTCCCCTGTGTAGTTACCTTAACAAGCTCCAGCTGTTTTTATTCTCAGAAGTTATACTCCCTGATATACAGCTGCATACCCCCTTTGTAAGTGCAGGTCCTAAATGAGCTTTTTTCTCTGTTCCCTCACCACAATCCAGGTTCTGTTGGGGAGTTACCAGTACAGTATCCATACCAGGAAGTACTTAATTTATTAAGCTACTGCTTTTCTTAATCTCAGTGGAGATATTTACTGATAAACAGCTACGTATGCAGCATGTTCATGTCGTTCATAAATGAGCTTTTATTTCTCTCCACTCACCACAAATGAGATTCTTCTGAGGAGTTCCCCGTACATTATCCTTTCCCCTGTGTAATTACCTTAACAAGCTCCAGCTGTTTTTATTCTTAGAAGCGATACTCCCTGATATACAGCTGCCTACCCCCTTCGTAAGTCCAGGTCCTAAATGAGCTTTTTTCTCTGTTCCCTCACCACAATCCAGATTCTTTTGGGGAGTTACCAGTACAGTAAACATACCAGGAAGTACTTAATTTATTAAGCTGCTGCTTTTCTTAATCTCAGTGGAGATATTTACTGATAAACATCTACGTACGCAGCATGTTCATGTCGTTCCTAAATGAGCTGTTATCTCTCTCACCTCACCACAAATCAGATTCTTCTGAGGAGTTCCCAGTACAGTATCCATACCAGGAAGTACTTAATTTATTAAGCTACTGCTTTTCGTAATCTCAGTGGAGATATTTACTGATAAACAGCTACCTACGCAGCATGTTCATGTCGTTCATAAATGAGCTTTTATCTCTCTCCCCTCATCACAAATCAGATTCTTCTGAGGAGTTACCAGTACATTATCTTTTCCCCTGTGTAATTACCTTAACAAGCTCCAGCTGTTTTTATTCTCAGAAGGTTTACTCCCTGATATACAACTGCCTACCCCCTTCGTAAGTGCAGGTCCTAAATGAGCTTTTTTCTCTGTTCCCTCACCACAATCCAGATTCTTTTGGGGAGTTACCAGTACAGTAAACATACCAGGAAGTACTTAATTTATTAAGCTACTGCTTTTCTTAATCTCAGTGGAGATATTTACTGATAAACAGCTACCTACGCAGCATGTTCATGTCGTTCCTAAATGAGCTTTTTTCTCTGTTCCCTCACCACAATCCAGATTCTTTTGGGGAGTTACCAGTACAGTATCCATACCAGGAAGTACTTAATTTATTAAGCTACTGCTTTTCTTAATCTCAGTGGAGATATTTACTGATAAACAGCTACGTAGGCAGCATGTTCACGTCGTTCATAAATGAGCTTTTATTTCTCTCCCCTCACCACAAATCAGATACTTCTGAGGAGTTCCCAGTACATTATCCTTTCCCCTGTGTAATTACCTTAACAAGTTCCAGCTGTTTTTATTCTCAGAAGGTTTACTCCCTGATATACAGCTGCCTACCCCCTTCGTAAGTGCAGGTCCTAAATGAGCTTTTTTCTCTGTTCCCTCACCACAATCCAGATTCTTTTGGGGAGTTACCAGTACAGTAAACATACCAGGAATTACTTAATTTATTAAGCTACTGCTTTTCTTAATCTCAGTGCAGATATTTACTGATAAACAGCTACCTACACAGCATGTTCATGTCGTTCCTAAATGAGCTTTTATGTCTCTCCCCTCAACACAAATCAGATTCTTCTGAGGAGTTCCCAGTACATTATCCTTTCCCCTGTGTAATTACCTTAACAAGCTCCAGCTGTTTTTATTCTCAGAATGTTTACTCCCTGATATACAGCTGCCTACCCCCTTCGTAAGTGCAGGTCCTAAATGAGCTTTTTTCTCTGTTCCCTCACCACAATCCAGATTCTTTTGTGGAGTTACCAGTACAGTAAACATACCAGGAAGTACTTAATTTATTAAGGTCCTGCTTTTCTTAATCTCATTGGAGATATTTACTGATAAACAGCTACCTACGCAGCATGTTCATGTCGTTCCTAAATGAGCGTTTATCTCTCTCCCCTCACCACAAATCAGATTCTTCTGAGGAGTTCCCAGTACAGTATCCATACCAGGAAGTACTTAATTTATTAAGCTACTGCTTTTCTTAATCTCAGTGGAGATATTTACGGATAAACAGCTACCTACGCAGCATGTTCATGTCGTTCATAAATGAGCTTTTATCTCTCTCCCCTCATCACAAATCAGATTCTTCTGAGGAGTTACCAGTACATTATCTTTTCCCCTGTGTAATTACCTTAACAAGCTCCAGCTGTTTTTATTCTCAGAAGGTTTACTCCCTGATATACAACTGCCTACCCCCTTCGTAAGTGCAGGTCCTAAATGAGCTTTTTTCTCTGTTCCCTCACCACAATCCAGATTCTTTTGGGGAGTTACCAGTACAGTAAACATACCAGGAAGTACTTAATTTATTAAGCTACTGCTTTTCTTAATCTCAGTGGAGATATTTACTGATAAACAGCTACCTACGCAGCATGTTCATGTCGTTCATAAATGAGCTTTTATCTCTCTCCCCTCACCAACAAATCAGATTCTTCTGAGGAGTTCCCAGTACATTATCCTTTCCCCTGTGTAATTACCTTAACAAGTTCCAGCTGTTTTTATTCTCAGAGGTTTACTCCCTGATATACAGCTGCCTAACCCCTTCGTAAGTGCAGGTCCTAAATGAGCTTTTTTCTCTGTTCCGTCACCACAATCCAGATTCTTTTGGGGAGTTACCAGTACAGTAACCATACCAGGAAGTACTTAATTTATTAAGCTACTGCTTTTCTTAATCTCAGTGGAGATATTTACTGATAAACAGCTACCTACGCAGCATGTTCATGTCGTTCCTAAATGAGCTTTTTTCTCTGTTCCCTCACCACAATCCAGGTTCTTTGGGGAGTTATCAGTACAGTATCCATACCAAGAAGTACTTAATTTATTAAGCTACTGCTTTTCTTAATCTCAGTGGAGATATTTACTGATAAACAGCTACGTATGCAGCATGTTCATGTCGTTCATAAATGAGCTTTTATTTCTCTCCACTCACCACAAATGAGATTCTTCTGAGGAGTTCCCCGTACATTATCCTTTCCCCTGTGTAATTACCTTAACAAGCTCCAGCTGTTTTTATTCTTAGAAGCGATACTCCCTGATATACAGCTGCCTACCCCCTTCGTAAGTGCAGGTCCTAAATGAGCTTTTTTCTCTGTTCCCTCACCACAATCCAGATTCTTTTGGGGAGTTACCAGTACAGTAAACATACCAGGAAGTACTTAATTTATTAAGCTGCTGCTTTTCTTAATCTCAGTGGAGATATTTACTGATAAACATCTACGTACGCAGCATGTTCATGTCGTTCCTAAATGAGCTGTTATCTCTCTCACCTCACCACAAATCAGATTCTTCTGAGGAGTTCCCAGTACAGTATCCATACCAGGAAGTACTTAATTTATTAAGCTACTGCTTTTCTTAATCTCAGTGGAGATATTTACTGATAAACAGCTACCTACGCAGCATGTTCATGTCGTTCATAAATGAGCTTTTATCTCTCTCCCCTCATCACAAATCAGATTCTTCTGAGGAGTTACCAGTACATTATCTTTTCCCCTGTGTAATTACCTTAACAAGCTCCAGCTGTTTTTATTCTCAGAAGGTTTACTCCCTGATATACAACTGCCTACCCCCTTCGTAAGTGCAGGTCCTAAATGAGCTTTTTTCTCTGTTCCCTCACCACAATCCAGATTCTTTTGGGGAGTTACCAGTACAGTAAACATACCAGGAAGTACTTAATTTATTAAGCTACTGCTTTTCTTAATCTCAGTGGAGATATTTACTGATAAACAGCTACCTACGCAGCATGTTCATGTCGTTCCTAAATGAGCTTTTTTCTCTGTTCCCTCACCACAATCCAGATTCTTTTGGGGAGTTGCCAGTACAGTATCCATACCAGGAAGTACTTAATTTATTAAGCTACTGCTTTTCTTAATCTCAGTGGAGATATTTACTGATAAACAGCTACGTAGGCAGCATGTTCACGTCGTTCATAAATGAGCTTTTATTTCTCTCCCCTCACCACAAATCAGATACTTCTGAGGAGTTCCCAGTACATTATCCTTTCCCCTGTGTAATTACCTTAACAAGTTCCAGCTGTTTTTATTCTCAGAAGGTTTACTCCCTGATATACAGCTGCCTACCCCCTTCGTAAGTGCAGGTCCTAAATGAGCTTTTTTCTCTGTTCCCTCACCACAATCCAGATTCTTTTGGGGAGTTACCAGTACAGTAAACATACCAGGAATTACTTAATTTATTAAGCTACTGCTTTTCTTAATCTCAGTGCAGATATTTACTGATAAACAGCTACCTACACAGCATGTTCATGTCGTTCCTAAATGAGCTTTTATGTCTCTCCCCTCAACACAAATCAGATTCTTCTGAGGAGTTCCCAGTACATTATCCTTTCCCCTGTGTAATTACCTTAACAAGCTCCAGCTGTTTTTATTCTCAGAATGTTTACTCCCTGATATACAGCTGCCTACCCCCTTCGTAAGTGCAGGTCCTAAATGAGCTTTTTTCTCTGTTCCCTCACCACAATCCAGATTCTTTTGTGGAGTTACCAGTACAGTAAACATACCAGGAAGTACTTAATTTATTAAGGTCCTGCTTTTCTTAATCTCATTGGAGATATTTACTGATAAACAGCTACCTACGCAGCATGTTCATGTCGTTCCTAAATGAGCGTTTATCTCTCTCCCCTCACCACAAATCAGATTCTTCTGAGGAGTTCCCAGTACAGTATCCATACCAGGAAGTACTTAATTTATTAAGCTACTGCTTTTCTTAATCTCAGTGGAGATATTTACGGATAAACAGCTACCTACGCAGCATGTTCATGTCGTTCATAAATGAGCTTTTATCTCTCTCCCCTCATCACAAATCAGATTCTTCTGAGGAGTTACCAGTACATTATCTTTTCCCCTGTGTAATTACCTTAACAAGCTCCAGCTGTTTTTATTCTCAGAAGGTTTACTCCCTGATATACAACTGCCTACCCCCTTCGTAAGTGCAGGTCCTAAATGAGCTTTTTTCTCTGTTCCCTCACCACAATCCAGATTCTTTTGGGGAGTTACCAGTACAGTAAACATACCAGGAAGTACTTAATTTATTAAGCTACTGCTTTTCTTAATCTCAGTGGAGATATTTACTGATAAACAGCTACCTACGCAGCATGTTCATGTCGTTCATAAATGAGCTTTTATCTCTCTCCCCTCACCAACAAATCAGATTCTTCTGAGGAGTTCCCAGTACATTATCCTTTCCCCTGTGTAATTACCTTAACAAGTTCCAGCTGTTTTTATTCTCAGAGGTTTACTCCCTGATATACAGCTGCCTAACCCCTTCGTAAGTGCAGGTCCTAAATGAGCTTTTTTCTCTGTTCCGTCACCACAATCCAGATTCTTTTGGGGAGTTACCAGTACAGTAACCATACCAGGAAGTACTTAATTTATTAAGCTACTGCTTTTCTTAATCTCAGTGGAGATATTTACTGATAAACAGCTACCTACGCAGCATGTTCATGTCGTTCCTAAATGAGCTTTTTTCTCTGTTCCCTCACCACAATCCAGGTTCTTTGGGGAGTTATCAGTACAGTATCCATACCAAGAAGTACTTAATTTATTAAGCTACTGCTTTTCTTAATCTCAGTGGAGATATTTACTGATAAACAGCTACGTATGCAGCATGTTCATGTCGTTCATAAATGAGCTTTTATTTCTCTCCACTCACCACAAATCAGATTCTTCTGAGGAGTTCCCAGTACATTATCCTTTCCCCTGTGTAATTACCTTAACAAGCTCCAGCTGTTTTTATTCTTAGAAGCGATACTCCCTGATATACAGCTGCCTACCACCTTCGTAAGTGCAGGTCCTAAATGAGCTTTTTTCTCTGTTCCCTCACCACAATCCAGATTCTTTTGGGGAGTTACCAGTACAGTAAACATACCAGGAAGTACTTAATTTATTAAGCTGCTGCTTTTCTTAATCTCAGTGGAGATATTTACTGATAAACATCTACGTACGCAGCATGTTCATGTCGTTCCTAAATGAGCTGTTATCTCTCTCCCCTCACCACAAATCAGATTCTTCTGAGGAGTTCCCAGTACAGTATCCATACCAGGAAGTACTTAATTTATTAAGCTACTGCTTTTCTTAATCTCAGTGGAGATATTTACTGATAAACAGCTACCTACGCAGCATGTTCATGTCGTTCCTAAATGAGCTTTTTTCTCTGTTCCCTCACCACAATCCAGATTCTTTTGGGGAGTTACCAGTACAGTATCCATACCAGGAAGTACTTAATTTATTAAGCTACTGCTTTTCTTAATCTCAGTGGAGATATTTACTGATAAACAGCTACGTAGGCAGCATGTTCACGTCGTTCATAAATGAGCTTTTATTTCTCTCCCCTCACCACAAATCAGATACTTCTGAGGAGTTCCCAGTACATTATCCTTTCCCCTGTGTAATTACCTTAACAAGTTCCAGCTGTTTTTATTCTCAGAAGGTTTACTCCCTGATATACAGCTGCCTACCCCCTTCGTAAGTGCAGGTCCTAAATGAGCTTTTTTCTCTGTTCCCTCACCACAATCCAGATTCTTTTGGGGAGTTACCAGTACAGTAAACATACCAGGAAGTACTTAATTTATTAAGCTACTGCTTTTCTTAATCTCAGTGCAGATATTTACTGATAAACAGCTACCTACACAGCATGTACATGTCGTTCCTAAATGAGCTTTTATGTCTCTCCCCTCAACACAAATCAGATTCTTCTGAGGAGTTCCCAGTACATTATCCTTTCCCCTGTGTAATTACCTTAACAAGCTCCAGCTGTTTTTATTCTCAGAATGTTTACTCCGTGATATACAGCTGCCTACCCCCTTCCTAAGTGCAGGTCCTAAATGAGCTTTTTTCTCTGTTCCCTCACCACAATCCAGATTCTTTTGTGGAGTTACCAGTACAGTAAACATACCAGGAAGTACTTAACTTATTAAGGTCCTGCTTTTCTTAATCTCATTGGAGATATTTACTGATAAACAGCTACCTACGCAGCATGTTCATGTCGTTCCTAAATGAGCGTTTATCTCTCTCCCCTCACCACAAATCAGATTCTTCTGAGGAGTTCCCAGTACAGTATCCATACCAGGAAGTACTTAATTTATTAAGCTACTGCTTTTCTTAATCTCAGTGGAGATATTTACTGATAAACATCTACCTACGCAGCATGTTCATGTCGTTCATAAATGAGCTTTTATCTCTCTCCCCTCATCACAAATCAGATTCTTCTGAGGAGTTACCAGTACATTATCTTTTCCCCTGTGTAATTACCTTAACAAGCTCCAGCTGTTTTTATTCTCAGAAGGTTTACTCCCTGATATACAACTGCCTACCCCCTTCGTAAGTGCAGGTCCTAAATGAGCTTTTTTCTCTGTTCCCTCACCACAATCCAGATTCTTTTGGGGAGTTACCAGTACAGTAAACATACCAGGAAGTACTTAATTTATTAAGCTACTGCTTTTCTTAATCTCAGTGGAGATATTTACTGATAAACAGCTACCTACGCAGCATGTTCATGTCGTTCATAAATGAGCTTTTATCTCTCTCCCCTCACCAACAAATCAGATTCTTCTGAGGAGTTCCCAGTACATTATCCTTTCCCCTGTGTAATTACCTTAACAAGTTCCAGCTGTTTTTATTCTCAGAGGTTTACTCCCTGATATACAGCTGCCTAACCCCTTCGTAAGTGCAGGTCCTAAATGAGCTTTTTTCTCTGTTCCGTCACCACAATCCAGATTCTTTTGGGGAGTTACCAGTACAGTAACCATACCAGGAAGTACTTAATTTATTAAGCTACTGCTTTTCTTAATCTCAGTGGAGATATTTACTGATAAACAGCTACCTACGCAGCATGTTCATGTCGTTCCTAAATGAGCTTTTTTCTCTGTTCCCTCACCACAATCCAGGTTCTTTGGGGAGTTATCAGTACAGTATCCATACCAAGAAGTACTTAATTTATTAAGCTACTGCTTTTCTTAATCTCAGTGGAGATATTTACTGATAAACAGCTACGTATGCAGCATGTTCATGTCGTTCCTAAATGAGCTGTTATCTCTCTCCCCTCACCACAAATCAGATTCTTCTGAGGAGTTCCCAGTACAGTATCCATACCAGGAAGTACTTAATTTATTAAGCTACTGCTTTTCTTAATCTCAGTGGAGATATTCACTGATAAACAGCTACCTACGCAGCATGTTCATGTCGTTCATAAATGAGCTTTTATCTCTCTCCCCTCATCACAAATCAGATTCTTCTGAGGAGTTACCAGTACATTATCTTTTCCCCTGTGTAATTACCTTAACAAGCTCCAGCTGTTTTTATTCTCAGAAGGTTTGCTTCCTGATATACAACTGCCTACCCCCTTCGTAAGTGCAGGTCCTAAATGAGCTTTTTTCTCTGTTCCCTCACCACAATCCAGATTCTTTTGGGGAGTTACCAGTACAGTAAACATACCAGGAAGTACTTAATTTATTAAGGTGCTGCTTTTCTTAATCTCATTGGAGATATTTACTGATAAACAGCTACCTACGCAGCATGTTCATGTCGTTCCTAAATGAGCTTTTATCTCTCTCCCCTCACCACAAATCAGATTCTTCTGAGGAGTTCCCAGTACATTATCCTTAGCCTGTTCCCTCACCAAAATCCAGATTCTTTTGGGCAGTTACCAGTACAGTAACCATACCAGGAAGTACTTAATTTATTAAGCTACTGCTTTTCTTAATCTCAGTGGAGATATTTACTGATAAACAGCTACCTACGCAGCATGTTCAAGTCGTTCTTAAATGAGCTTTTATCTCTCTCCCCTCACCACAAATCAGATTCTTTTGGGGAGTTACCAGTACAGTATCCATACAAGGAAGTACTTAATTTATTAAGCTACTGCTTTTCTTAATCTCAGTGGAGATATTTACTGATAAACAGCTACGTATGGAGCCTGTACATGTCGTTCCTAAATGAGCTTTTATCTCTCTCCCCTCACCACAAATCAGATTCTTCTGAGGAGTTCCCAGTACATTATCCTTTCACCTGTGTAATTACCTTAACAAGCTCCAGCTGTTTTTATTCTCAGAAGTTATACTCCCTGATATACAGCTGCATACCCCCTTTGTAAGTGCAGGTCCTAAATGAGCTTTTTTCTCTGTTCCCTCACCACAATCCAGATTCTTTTGGGGAGTTACCAGTACAGTAACCATGCCAGGAAGTACTTAATTTATTAAGCTACTGCTTTTCTTAATCTCAGTGGAGATATTTACTGATAAACAGCTACCTACGCAGCATGTCTTGTCGTTCCTAAATGAGCTTTTTTCTCTGATCCCTCACCGCAATCCAGATTCTTTTGGGGAGTTACCAGTACAGTATCCATACCAGGAAGTACTTAATTTATTAAGCTACTGCTTTTCTTAATCTCAGTGGAGATATTTATTGATAAACAGCTACGTATGCAGCATGTTCATGTCGTTCCTAAATGAGCTTTTATCTCTCTCCCCTCACCACAAATCAGATTCTTCTGAGGAGTTCCCAGTACATTATCCTTTCCCCTGTGTAATTACCTTAACAAGCTCCAGCTGTTTTTATTCTCAGAAGGTTTACTCCCTGATATACAGCTGACTACCCACTTTGTAAGTGCAGGTCCTAAATGAGCATTATTCTCTGTTCCGTCACCACAATCCAGATTCTTTTGGGGAGTTACCAGTACAGTAACCATACCAGGAAGTACTTAATTTATTAAGCTACTGCTTTTCTTAATCTCAGTGGAGATATTTACTGATAAACAGCTACCTACGCAGCATGTTCATGTCGTTCCTAAATGAGCTTTTTTCTCTGTTCCCTCACCACAATCCAGATTCTTTTGGGGAGTTACCAGTACAGTAACCATACCAGGAAGTACTTAATTTATTAAGCTACTGCTTTTCTTAATCTCAGTGGAGATATTTACTGATAAACAGCTACCTACGCAGCATGTTCATGTCGTTCCTAAATGAGCTTTTGTCTCTCTCCTCTCACCACGAATCAGTTTCTTCTGAGGAGTTCCCAGTACATTATCATATCCCCTGTGTAATTACCATAACAAGCTCCAGCTGTTTTTATTCTCAGAAGTTTTACTCCCTGATATACAGCTGCCTACCCCCTTCTTAAGAGCAGGTCCTAAATGAGCTTTTTTCTCTGTTCCCTCACCACAATCCAGATTATTTTGGGGAGTTACCAGTACAGTAACCATACCAGGAAGTACTTAATTTATTAAGCTATTGCTTTTCTTAATCTCAGTGGAGATATTTACTGATAAACAGCTACCTACGCAGCATGTTCATGGCGTTCCTAAATGAGCTTTTTTCTCTGTTTCCTCACCACAATACAGATTCTTTTGGGGAGTTACCAGTACAGTATCCATACCAGGAAGTACTTAATTTATTAAGCTACTGCTTTTCTTAATCCCAGTGGAGATATTTACTGATAAACAGCTACCTATGCAGCATGTTCATGTCGTTCCTAAATGAGCTTTTATCTCTCTCCCCTCACCACAAATCAGATTCTTCTGAGGAGTTCCCAGTACATTATGCTTTCCCCTGTGTAATTACCTTAACAAGCTCCAGCTGTTTTTATTCTCAGAATCGATACTCCCTGATATACAGCTGCCTAAACCTTCGTAAGTGCAGATCCTAAATGAGCTTTTTCTCTGTTCCCTCACCACAATCCAGTTTCTTTTGGGGAGTTACCAGTACAGTAACCATACCAGGAAGTACTTAATTTATTTTGCTACTGCTTTTCTTAATCTCAGTGGAGATATTTATTGATAAACAGCTACCTAAGCAGCATGTTCAGGTCGTTCTTAAATGAGCTTTTATCTTCCCCTCACCACAAATCAGATTCTTCTGAGGAGTTCCCAGTACATTATCCTTTCCCCTGTGTAATTACCTTAACAAGCTCCAGCTGTTTTTATTCTCAGAAGGTTTACTCACTGATATACAGCTGCCTACCCACTGCGTAAGTGCAGGTCTTAAATGAGCTTTTTTCTCTGTTCCCTCATCACAATCCAGATTCTTTTGGGGAGTTACCAGTACAGTAATCATACAAGGAAGTACTTAATTTATTAAGCTACTGCTTTTCATAATCTCAGTGGAGATATTTACTGATAAACAGCTACCTACGCAGCATGTTCATGTCGTTCCTAAATGAGCTTTTTTCTCTGTTCCCTCACCACAATCCAGATTCTTTTGGGGAGTTACCAGTACAGTAACCATACCAGGAAGTACTTAATTTATTAAGCTACTGCTTTTCTTAATCTCAGTGGAGATATTTACTGATAAACAGCTACGTATGCAGCATGTTCATGTCGTTCCTAAATGAGCTTTTATCTCTCTCCCCTCACCACAAATCAGATTCTTCTGAATAGTTCCCAGTACATTATCCTTTACCCTGTGTAATTACCTTAACAAGCTCCAGCTGTTTTTATTCTCAGAAGGTTTACTCCCTGATATACAGCTGCCTACCCCCTTCGTAAGTGCAGGTCCTAAATGAGCTTTTTTCTCTGTTCCCTCTCCACAATCCAGATTCTTTTGGGGAGTTACCAGTACAGTAACCATACCAGGAACTACTTAATTTATTAAGCTACTGCTTTTCTTAATCTCAGAGGAGATATTTACTGATAAACAGCTACATATGCAGCATGTTCTTGTTGATCCTAAATGAGCTTTTTTCTCTCTCCCCTCACCACAAATCAGATTCTTCTGAGGAGTTCCCAGTACATTATCCTTTCCCCTGTGTAATTAATTACCTTAACAAGCTCCAGCTGTTTTTATTCTCAGAAGGTTTACTCCCTGATATACAGCTGCCTACCCCCTTCGTAAGTGCAGGTCCAAAATGAGCTTTTTCTGTGTTCCCTCACCACAAACCAGATTCTTTGGGGGAGTTACCAGTATAGTAACCATACCAGGAAGTACTTAATTTATTAAGCTACTGCTTTTCTTAATCTCAGTGGAGATATGTACTGATAAACAGCTACCTACGCAGCATGTTCATGTCGTTCCTAAATGAGCTTTTATCTCTCTCCCCTCACCACAAATCAGATTCTTCTGAGGAGTTCCCAGTACATTATCCTTTCCCCTGTGTAATTACCTTAACAAGCTCCAGCTGTTTTTATTCTCAGAAGGTTTACTCCCTGATATACAGCTGCCTACCCCCTTCGTAAGTGCAGGTCCTAAATGAGCTTTTTTCTCTGTTCCCTCACCACAATCCAGATTCTTTTGGGGAGTTACCAGTACAGTAACCATACCAGGAAGTACTTAATTTATTAAGCTACTGCTTTTCTTAATCTCAGTGGTGATATTTACTGATAAACAGCTACCTACGCAGCATGTTCATGTCGTTCCTAAATGAGATTTTATCTCTCTCCCCTCACCACAAATCAGATTCTTCTGAGGAGTTCCCAGTACATTATCCTTTCCCCTGTGTAATTAATTACCTTAACAAGCTCCAGCTGTTTTTATTCTCAGAAGGTTTACTCCCTGATATACAGCTGCCTACCCCCTTCGTAAGTGCAGGTCCTAAATGAGCTTTTTCTGTGTTCCCTCACCACAAACCAGATTCTTTGGGGGAGTTACCAGTACAGTATCCATACCAGGAAGTACTTAATTTATTAAGCTACTGCTTTTCTTAATCTCAGTGGAGATATTTACTGATAAACAGCTACCTATGCAGGATGTTCATGTCGTTCCTAAATGACCTTTTTTCTCTCTCCCCTCACCACAAATCAGATTCTTCTGATGAGTTCCCAGTACATGATCCTTTCCCCTGTGTAATTATCTTAACAAGCTCCAGCTGTTTTTATTCTCAGAAGGTTTACTCCCTGATATACAGCTGCCTACCCCCTTCGTAAGTGCAGGTCCTAAATGAGCTTTTTTCTCTCTTCCCTCACCACAATACAGATTCTTTTGGGGAGTTACCAGTACAGTATCCACACCAGGAAGTACTTAATTTATTAAGCTACTGCTTTTCTTAACCTCAGTGGAGATATTTACTGATAAACAGCTACGTATGCAGCATGTTCATGTCGTTCCTAATTGAGCTTTTATCTCTCTCCCCTCACCACAAATCAGGTTCTTCTGAGGAGTTCCCAGTACATTATCCTTTCCCCTGTATAATCACCTTAACAAGCGCAAGCTGTTTTTATTCTCAGAAGGTTTACTCCCTGATATACTGCTGTCTAACCCCTTCGTAAGTGTCGGTCTTAATGAGCTTTATTCTCTGTTCCCTCACCACAATCCAGATTCTTTTGGGGAGTTACCAGTACAGTAACCATACCAGGAAGTACTTAATTTATTAAGCTACTGCTTTTCTTAATCTCAGTGGAGATATTTACTGATAAACAGCTACCTACGCAGCATGTTCATGTCGTTCCTAAATTTGGTTTTATCTCTCTCCCCTCACCACAAATCAGATTCTTCTGAGGAGTTCCCAGTACATTACCCTTTCCCCTGTGTAATTACCTTAACAAGCTCCAGGTGTTTTTATTCTCAGAAGGTTTACTCCCTGATATACAGCTGCCTACCCCCTTCCTACGTGCAGGTCCTAAATGAGCTTTTTTCTCTGTTCCCTCACCACAATCCAGATTCTTTTGGGGAGTTACCAGTAGAGTAACCATACCAGGAAGTACTTAATTTATTAAGCTACTGCTTTTCTTAATCTCAGTGGAGATATTTACTGATAAACAGCTACCTACGCAGCATGTTCATGTCGTTCCTAAATGAGCTTTTATCTCTCTCCCCTCACCACAAATCAGATTCTTCTGAGGAGTTCCCAGTACATTATCCTTTCCCCGGTGTAATTACCTTAACAAGCTCCAGCTGTTCTTATTCTCAGAAGGTTTACTCCCTGATATACAGCTGCCTTCCCCCATTGTAAGAGCAGGTCCTAAATGAGCTTTTTTCTCTGTTCCCTCACCACAATCCAGATTCTTTTGGGGAGTTACCAGTACAGTAACCATACCAGGAAGTACTTAATTTATTAAGCTACTGCTTTTCTTAATCTCAGTGGAGATATTTACTGATAAACAGCTACATACGCAGTATGTTCATGTCGTTCTTAAATGAGCTTTTATCTCTCTCCCCTCCCCACAAATCAGATTCTTCTGAGGAGTTCCCAGTACATTATCCTTTCCCCAGTGTAATTACCTTAACAAGCTCCAGCTGTTTTTATTCTCAGAAGGTTTACTCCCTGATATACAGCTGCCTACCCCCTTCGTAAGTGCAGGTCATAAATGAGCTTTTTTCTCTGTTCCCTCACAACAAGCCAGATTCTTTTGGGGAGGTTGCAGTACAGAAACCATACCAGGAAGTACTTAATTTATTAAGCTACTGCTTTTCTTAATCTCAGTGGAGATATTTACTGATAAACAGCTACCTATGCTGCATGTTCATGTCGTTCTTAAATGAGCCTTTATCTCTCTCCTCTCACCACAAATCAGATTCTTCTGAGGAGTTCCCAGTACATTATCCTTTCCCCTGTGTAATTACCTTAACAGGCTCCAGCTGTATTTGTTCTCAGAAGGTTTACTCCCTGATAAACAGCTGCCTACCCCCTTCGTAAGTGCAGGTCCTAAATGTGCTTTTTTCTCTGTTCCCTCACCACAATCCAGATTATTTTGGGGAGTTACCAGTACAGTAACCACAACAGGAAGTACTTAATTTATTAAGCTACTGGTTTTCATTATCTCAGTGGAGATATTTACTGATAAACAGCTATGTACGCAGCATGTTCATGTCGTTCCTAAATGAGCTTTTATCTCTCTCCCCTCACCACAAATCAGATTCTTCTGAGGAGTTCCCAGTACATTATCCTTTCCCCTGTGTAATTACCTTAACAAGCTCCAGCTGTTTTTATTCTCAGAAGGTTTACTCCCTGATATACAGCTGCCTACCCCCTTCGTAAGTGCAGGTCCTAAATGAGCTTTTTTCTTTGTTCCCTCACCACAATCCAGATTCTTTTGGTGAGTTACCAGTACAGTAACCATACCAGGAAGTACTTAATTTATTAAGCTACTTCTTTTCTTAATCTCAGTGGAGATATTTACTGATAAACAGCTACCTACGCAGCATGTTCATGTCGTTCCTAAATGAGCTTTTATCTCTCTCCCCTCACCACAAATCAGATTCTTCTGAGGAGTTCCCAGTACATTATCCTTTCCCCTGTGTAATTATCTTAACAAGCTCCAGCTGTTTTTATTCTCAGAAGGTTTACTCCCTGATATACAGCTGCCTACCCCCTTCGTAAGTGCAGGTCCTAAATGAGCTTTTTTCTCTGTTCCCTCACCACAATCCAGATTCTTTTGGGGAGTTACCAGTACAGTAACCATACCAGGAAGTACTTAATTTATTAAGATACTGCTTTTCTTAATCTCAGTGGAGATATATACTGATAAACAGCTACCTACGCAGCATGTTCATGTCGTTTCTAAATGAGCTTTTATCTCTCTCTCCTCACCACAAATCAGATTCTTCTGAGGAGTTCCCAGTACATTATCCTTTCCCCTGTGTAATTACCTTAACAAGCTCCAGCTGTTTTTATTCGCAGAAGATTTACTCCCTGATATACAGCTGCCTACCCCCTTCGTAAGTGCAGGTCCTAAATGAGCTTTTTTCTCTGTTCCCTCACGACAATCCAGATTATTTTGGGGAGTTACCAGTACAGTATCCATACCAGGAAGTACTTAATTTATTAAGCTACTGCTTTTCTTAATCTCAGTGGAGATATTTACTGATAAACAGCTACCTAAGCAGCATGTTCATGTCGTTCCTAAATGAGCTTTTATATCTCTCCCCTCACCACAAATCAGATTCTTCTGAGGAGTTCCCAGTACATTACCCTTTTCCCTGTGTAATTACCTTAACAAGGTCCAGCTGTTTTTATTCTCAGAAGGTTTACTCCCTGATATACAGCTGCCTACCCCCTTCGTAAGTGCAGGTCCTAAATGAGCTTTTTTCTCTGTTCCCTCACCACAATCCAGATTCATTTGGGGAGTTACCAGTACAGTAACCATACCAGGAAGTACTTAATTTATTAAGCTACTGCTTTTCTTAATCTCAGTGGAGATATTTACTGATAAACAGCTACCTACGCAGCATGTTCATGTCGTTCCTAAATGAGCTTTTATCTCTCTCCCCTCACCACAAATCAGATTCTTCTGAGGAGTTCCCAGTACATTATCCTTTCCCCTGTGTAATTACCTTAACAAGCTCCAGCTGTTTTTATTCTCAGAAGGTTTACTCCCTGATATACAGCTGCCTACCCCCTTCGTAAGTTCAGGTCCTAAATGAGCTTTTTTCTCTGTTCCCTCACCACAATCCAGATTCTTTTGGGGAGTTACCAGTACAGTAACCATACCAGGAAGTACTTAATTTCTTAAGATACTGCTTTTCTTAATCTCAGTGGAGATATTTACTGATAAACAGCTACCTATGCAGCATGTTCATGTCGTTCCTAAATGACCTTTTATCTCTCTCCCCTCACCACAAATCAGATTCTTCTGATGAGTTCCCAGTACATGATCCTTTCCCCTGTGTAATTATCTTAACAAGCTCCAGCTGTTTTTATTCCCAAAAGGTTTACTTCCTGATATACAGCTGCCTACCCCCTTCTTAAGTGCAGGTCCTAAAAGAGCTTTTTTCTCTGTTCCCTCACCACAATCCAGATTCTTTTGGGGAGTTACCAGTACAGTAACCATACCAGGAAGTACTTAATTTATTAAGCTACTGCTTTTCTTAATCTCAGTGGAGATATTTACTGATAAACAGCTACCTACACAGCATGTTCATGTCGTTCCTAAATGAGCTTTTATCTCTCTCCCCTCACCACAAATCAGATTCTTCTGAGGAGTTCCCAGTACATTATCCTTTCCCCTGTGTAATTACCTTAACAAGCTCCAGCTGTTTTTATTCTCAGAAGGTTTACTCCCTAATATACAGCTGCCTACCTCCTTCGTAAGTGCAGGTCATAAATGAGCTTTTTTCTCTGTTCCCTCACCACAATCCAGATTCTTTTGGGGAGTTACCAGTACAGTAACCATACCAGGAAGTACTTAATTTATTAAGCTACTGCTTTTCTTAATCTCAGTGGAGATATTTACTGATAAACAGCTACCTACGCAGCATGTTCATGTCGTTCCTAAATTAGCTTTTATCTCTCTCCCCACACCACAAATCAGATTCTTCTGAGGAGTTGCCAGTACATTATCCTTTCCCCTGTGTAATTACCTTAACAAGCTCCAGCTGTTTTTATTCTCAGAAGGTTTACTCCCTGATATACAGCTGCCTACCCCCTTCGTAAGTGCAGGTCCTAAATGAGCTTTTTTCTTTGTTCCCTCACCACAATCCAGATTCTTTTGGGGAGTTACCAGTACAGTAACCATACCAGGAATTACTTAATTTATTAAGCTACTGCTTTTCTTAATCTCAGTGGAGATATTTACTGATAAACAGCTACCTACGCAGCATGTTCATGTCGTTCCTAAATGAGCTTTTATCTCTCTCCCCTCACCACAAATCAGATTCTTCTGAGGAGTTCCCAGTACATTATCCTTTCCCCTGTGTAATTAATTACCTTAACAAGCTCCAGCTGTTTTTATTCTCAGAAGGTTTACTCCCTGATATACAGTTGCCTACCCCCTTCGTAAGTGCAGGTCCTAAATGAGCTTTTTCTGTGTTCCCTCACCACAAACCAGATTTTTTGGGGGAGTTACCAGTACAGTAACCATACCAGGAAGTACTTAATTTATTCAGATTCTTCTGAGGAGTTCCCAGTACATTATCCTTTCCCCTGTGTAATTACCTTAACAAGCTCCAGCTCTTTTTATTCTCAGAAGGTTTACTCCCTGATATACAGCTGCCTACCCCCTTCGTAAGTGCAGGTCCTAAAAGAGCTTTTTTCTCTCTTTCCTCACCACAATCCAGATTATTTCTGGGAGTTACCAGTACAGTAACCATACCAGGAAGTACTTAATTTATTAAGCTACTGCATTTCTTAATCTCAGTGGATATATTTACTGATAAACAGCTACCTACACAGCATGTTCATGTCGTTCCTAAATGAGCTTTTATCTCTCTCCCCTCACCACAAATCAGATTCTTCTGAAGAGTTCCCAGTACATTATCCTTTCCCCTGTGTAATTACCTTAACAAGCTCCAGCTGTTTGTATTCTCAGAAGGTTTACTCCCTGATATACAGCTGCCTACCCCCTTCGTAAGTGCAGGTCCTAAATGAGCTTTTTTCTCTGTTCCCTCACCACAATCCAGAGTCTTTTTGGGAGTTTCCAGTACAGTAACCATCCCTGGAAGTAATTAATTTATTAAGCTACTGCTTTTCTTAATCTCAGTGGAAATATTTACTGATAAACAGCTACCTACGCAGCATGTTCATGTCGTTCCTAAATGAGCTTTTATCTCTCTCCCCTCACCACAAATCAGGTTCTTCTGAGGAGTTCCCAGTACATTATCTTTCCCCTGTGTAATTACCTTAACAAGCTCCAGCTGTTTTTATTCTCAGAAGGTTTACTTCCTGATATACAGCTGCCTACCCCCTTCGTAAGTGCAGGTCCTAAATGAGCTTTTTTCTCTGTTCCCTCACCACAATCCAGATTCTTTTGGGGAGTTACCAGTACAGTAACCATACCAGGAAGTACTTAATTTATTAAGCTACTGCTTTTCTTAATCTCAGTGGAGATATTTACTGATAAACAGCTACCTACGCAGCATGTTCATGTCGTTCCTAAATGAGCTTTTATCTCTCTCCCCTCACCACAAATCAGATTCTTCTAAGGAATTCCCAGTACATTATCCTTTCCCCTTTGTAATTACCTTAACAAGCTCCAGCTGTTTTTATTCTCAGAAGGTTTCTCCCTGATATACAGCTGCCTACCCCCTTCGTAAATGCAGGTCCTAAATGAGCTTTTTTTGTGTTCCCTCACCACAATCCAGATTCTTTTGGGGAGGTACCAGTACAGTAACCATACCAGGAAGTACGTAATTTATTAAGCTACTGCTTTTCTTAATCTCAATGTAGATATTTACTGATAAACAGCTGCCTACGCAGCATGTTCATGTCGTTCCTAAATGAGCTTTTATCTCTCTCTCCTCACCACAAATCAGATTCTTCTGAGGAGTTCCCAGTACATTATCCTTTCCCCTGTGTAATTACCTTAACAAGCTCCAGCTGTTTTTATTCCCAGAAGGGATACTCCCTGTTATTCAGCTGCCTACCCCCTTCGTAATTACAGGTCCTAAATGAGCTTTTTTCTCTGTTCCCTCACCACAATCCAGATTCTTTTGGGGAGTTACCAGTACAGTAACCATACCAGGAAGGACTTAATTTATTAAGCTACTGCTTTTCTTAATCTCAGTGGAGATATTTACTGATAAACAGCTACCTACGCAGCATGTTCATGTCGTTCCTAAATGAGCTTTTATCTCTCTCCCCTCACCACAAATCAGATTCTTCTGAGGAGTTCCCAGTATACTATCCTTTCCCCTGTGTAATTACCTTAACAAGCTCCAGATGTTTTTATTCTCAGAAGGTTTACTCCCTGATATACAGCTGCCTACCCCCTTCGTAAGTGCAGGTCCTAAATGAGCTTTTTTCTCTGTTCCCTCACCACAATCCAGATTCTTTTGGGGAGTTTCCAGTACAGTAACCATACTAGGAAGTACTTAATTTATTAAGCTACTGCTTTTCTTAATCTCAGTGGAGATATTTACTGATAAACAGCTACCTACGCAGCATGTTCATGTCGTTCCTAAATGAGCTTTTATCTCTCTCCCCTCACCACAAATCAGATTCTTCTGAGGAGTTCCCGGTACATTATCCTTTCCCCTGTGTAATTACCTTAACAAGCTCCAGCTGTTTTTATTCTCAGAAGGTTTACTCCCTGATATACAGTTGCCTACCCCCTTCGTATGTGCAGGTCCTAAATGAGCTATTTTCTCTGTTCCCTCACCACAATCCAGATTCTTTTGGGGAGTTACCAGTACAGTAACCATACCAGAGAGTACTTAATTTATTAAGATACTGCTTTTCTTAATCTCAGTGGAGATATTTACTGATAAACAGCTACCTACCCAGCATGTTCATGTCGTTCTTAAATGAGCATTTATCTCTCTCCCCTCACCACAAATCAGATTCTTCTGAGGTGTTCGCAGTACATTATCCTTTCCCCTGTGTAATTACCTTAACAAGCTGAAGCTGTTTTTATTCTGAGAAGGTTTACTCCCTGATATACAACTGCCTACCCCCTTCGAAAGTGCAGGTCCTAAATGAGCTTTTTTCTCTGTTCCCTCACCACAATCCAGATTCTTTTGGGGAGTACCAGTACAGTAACCATACCAGGAAGTACTTAATTTATTAAGCTACTGCTTTTCTTAATCTCAGTGGAGATATGTACTGATAAACGGCTACCTACGCAGCATGTTCATGTCGTTCCTAAATGAGCTTTTATCTCTCTACCCTCACCACAAATCAGATTCTTCTGAGGACTTCCCAGTACATTATCCTTTCCCCTGTGTAATTACCTTAACAAGCTCCAGCTGTTTTTATTTTCAGAAGGTTTACTCCCTGATATACAGCTGCCTACCCCCTTCGTAAGTGCAGGTCCTAAATGCGCTTTTTTCTCTGTTCCCTCACCACAATCCAGATTCTTTTGGGGAGTTACCAGTACAGTAACCATACCAGGAAGTACTTAATTTATTAAGCTACTGCTTTTCTTAATCTCAGTGGAGATATTTACTCATAAACAGCTACCTATGCAGCATGTTCATGTAGTTCCTAAATGAGCTTTTATCTCTCTCCCCTAACCACAAATCAAATCAGATTCTTCTGAGGAGTTCCCAGTACATTATCCTTTCACATGTGTAATTACCTTAACAAGCTCCAGGTGTTTTTATTTTCAAAATGTTTACTCCCTGATATACAGCTTCCTACCCCCTTCGTAAGAGCAGGTCCTAAATTAGCTTTTTCTCTGTTCCCTCACCACAATCCAGATTCTTTTGGGGAGTTACCAGTACAGTAACCATACCAGGAAGTACTTAATTTATTAAGCTACTGATTTTCTTAATGTGAGTGGATTTATTTACTGATAAACAGCTACCTACACAGCATGTTCATGTCGTTCCTAAATGAGCTTTTATCTCTCTCCCCTCACCAAAAATCAGATTCTTCTCAGGAGTTCCCAGTACATTATCCTTTCCCCTGTGTAATTACCTTAACAAGCTCCAGCTGTTTTTATTATCAGAAGGTTTACTCCCTGATATACAGCTGCCTACCCCGTTCATAAGTGCAGGTCCTAAATGAGCTTTTTTCTCTGTTCCCTCACCACAATCCAGATTCTTTTGGGAAGTTACCAGTACAGTAACCATACCAGGATGTACTTAATTTATTAAGCTACTGCTTTTCTTAATCTCAGTGGAGATATTTACTGATAAACAGCTACCTACGCAGCATGTTCATGTCGTTCCTAAATGAGCTTTTTTTCTGTTCCCTCACCACAATCCAGATTCTTTTGGGGAGTTTCCAGTACAGTATCCATACCAGGAAGTACTTAATTTATTAAGCTACTGCTTTTCTTAATCTCAGTGGAGATATTTACTGATAAACAGCTACGTATGCAGCATGTTCATGTCGTTCCTAAATGAGCTTTTATCTCTCTCCCCTCACCACAAATCAGATTCTTCTGAGGAGTTCCCAGTACATTATCCTTTCCCCTGTGTAATTACCTTAATAAGCTCCAGCTGTTTTTATTCTCAGAAGCGATACTCCCTGATATACAGCTGCCTACCCCCTCCGTAATTGCAGGTCCTAAATGTGCTTTTTTCACTGTTCCCTCACCACAATCCAGATTCTTTTGGGGAGTTACCAGTACAGTAACCATACCAGGAAGTACTTAATTTATTAAGCTACTGCTTTTCTTAATATCAGTGGAGATATTTACTGATAAACAGCTACCTACGCATTATGTTCATGTCGTTCCTACATGAGCTTTTATCTCTCTCCCCTCACCACAAATCAGATTCTTCTGAGGAGTTCCCAGTACATTATCCTTTCCCCTGTGTAATTACCTTAACAAGCTCCAGCTGTTTTTATTCTCAGAATGTTTACTCCCTGATATACAGCTGCCTACCCCCTTCGTAAGTGCAGGTCCTAAATGAGCTTTTTTCTCTGTTCCCTCATCACAATCCAGATTCTTTTGGGAAGTTACCAGTACAGTAACCATACCAGGATGTACTTAATTTATTAAGCTACTGCTTTTCTTAATCTCATTGGAGATATTTACTGATAAACAGCTACCTACGCAGCATGTTCATGTCGTTCCTAAATGAGCTTTTATCTCTCTCCCGTCACCACAAATCAAATCAGATTCTTCTGAGGAGTTCCCAGTACATTATCCTTTCCCCTGTGTAATTACCTTAACAAGCTCCAGCTGTTTTTATTCTCAGAAGGTTTACTCCCTGATATACAGCTGCCTACCCCCTTCGTAAGTGCAGGTCCTAAATGAGCTTTGTTCTCTTTTCCCTCAACACAATCCAGATTCTTTTGGGAAGTTACCAGTACAGTAACCATACCAGGATGTACTTAATTTATTAAGCTACTGCTTTTCTTAATCTCAGTGGAGATATTTACTGATAAACGGCTACCTAAGCAGCATGTTCATGTCGTTCCTAAATGAGCTTTTTTCTCTGTTCCCTCACCACAATCCAGATTCTTTTGGGGAGTTTCCAGTACAGTATCCATACCATGGAAGTACTTAATTTATTAAGCTACTGCTTTTCTTAATCTCAGTGGAGATATTTACAGATAAACAGCAACGTATGCAGCATGTTCATGTCGTTCCTAAATGAGCTTTTATCTCTCTCCCCTCACCACAAATCAGATTCTTCTGAGGAGTTCCCAGTACATTATCCTTTCCCCTGTGTAATTACCTTAACAAGCTCCACCTGTTTTTATTCTCAGAATCGATACTCCCTGATATACAACTGCCTAACCCTTCGTAAGTGCAGGTCCTAAATGAGCTTTTTTCTCTGTTCCCTCACCACAATCCAGATTCTTTTGGGGAGTTCCCAGTACAGTAACCATACCAGGAAGTACTTAATTTATTAAGCTACTGCTTGTCTTAATCTCAGTGGAGATATTTACTGATAAACAGCTACCTACGCAGCATGTTCATGTCGTTCCTAAATGAGCTTTTATCTCTCTCCTGTCACCACAAATCAAATGAGATTCTTCTGACGAGTTCCCAGTAAATTATCCTTTCCCCTGTGTAATTACCTTAACAAGCTCCAGCTGTTTTTATTCTCAGAATGTTTACTCCCTGATGTACAGCTGCCTACCCCCTTAGTAAGGGCAGGTCCTAAATGAGCTTTATTCTCTGTTCACTCACCACAATCCAGATTCTTTTGGGGAGTTACCAGTACAGTAACCATACCAGGAAGTACTTAATTTATTAAGCTACTGCTTTTCTTAATCTCAGTGGAGATAATTACTGATAAACAGCTACCTACGCAGCATGTTCATGTCGTTCCTAAATGAGCTTTTATCTCTCTCCCCTCACCACAAATCAGATTCTTCTGAGGAGTTCCCAGTATACTATCCTTTCCCCTGTGTAATTACCTTAACAAGCTCCAGATGTTTTTATTCTCAGAAGGTTTACTCCCTGATATACAGCTGCCTACCCCCTTCGTAAGTGCAGGTCCTAAATGAGCTTTTTTCTCTGTTCCCTCACCACAATCCAGATTCTTTTGCGGAGTTACCAGTACAGTAACCATACTAGGAAGTACTTAATTTATTAAGCTACTGCTTTTCTTAATCTCAGTGGAGATATTTACTGATAAACAGCTACCTACGCAGCATGTTCATGTCGTTCCTAAATGAGCTTTTATCTCTCTCCCCTCACCACAAATCAGATTCTTCTGAGGAGTTCCCGGTACATTATCCTTTCCCCTGTGTAATTACCTTAACAAGCTCCAGCTGTTTTTATTCTCAGAAGGTTTACTCCCTGATATACAGTTGCCTACCCCCTTCGTATGTGCAGGTCCTAAATGAGCTATTTTCTCTGTTCCCTCACCAAAATCCAGATTCTTTTTGGGAGTTACCAGTACAGTAACCATACCAGGAAGTACTTAATTTATTAAGATACTGCTTTTCTTAATCTCAGTGGAGATATTTACTGATAAACAGCTACCTACCCAGCATGTTCATGTCGTTTTTAAATGAGCATTTATCTCTCTCCCCTCACCACAAATCAGATTCTTCTGAGGTGTTCGCAGTACATTATCCTTTCCCCTGTGTAATTACCTTAACAAGCTGAAGCTGTTTTTATTCTGAGAAGGTTTACTCCCTGATATACAACTGCCTACCCCCTTCGAAAGTGCAGGTCCTAAATGAGCTTTTTTCTCTGTTCCCTCACCACAATCCAGATTCTTTTGGGGAGTACCAGTACAGTAACCATACCAGGAAGTACTTAATTTATTAAGCTACTGCTTTTCTTAATCTCAGTGGAGATATTTACTGATAAACGGCTTCCTACGCAGCATGTTCATGTCGTTCCTAAATGAGCTTTTATCTCTCTACCCTCACCACAAATCAGATTCTTCTGAGGACTTCCCAGTACATTATCCTTTCCCCTGTGTAATTACCTTAACAAGCTCCAGCTGTTTTTATTTTCAGAAGGTTTACTCCCTGATATACAGCTGCCTACCCCCTTCGTAAGTGCAGGTCCTAAATGCGCTTTTTTCTCTGTTCCCTCACCACAATCCAGATTCTTTTGGGGAGTTACCAGTACAATAACCATACCAGCAAGTACTTAATTTATTAAGCTACTGCTTTTCTTAATCTCAGTGGAGATATTTACTCATAAACAGCTACCTATGCACCATGTTCATGTAGTTCCTAAATGAGCTTTTATCTCTCTCCCCTCACCACAAATCAAATCAGATTCTTCTGAGGAGTTCCCAGTACATTATCCTTTCACATGTGTAATTACCTTAACAAGCTCCAGCTGTTTTTATTTTCAAAATGTTTACTCCCTGATATATAGCTGCCTACCCCCTTCGTAAGTGCAGGTCCTAAATTAGCTTTTTCTCTGTTCCCTCACCACAATCCAGATTCTTTTGGGGAGTTACCAGTACAGTAACCATACCAGGAAGTACTTAATTTATTAAGCTACTGATTTTCTTAATGTCAGTGGATTTATTTACTTATAAACAGCTACCTACACAGCATGTTCATGTCGTTCCTAAATGAGCTTTTATCTCTCTCCCCTCACCACAAATCAGATTCTTCTGAGGAGTTCCCAGTACATTATCCTTTCCCCTGTGTAATTACCTTAACAAGCTCCAGCTGTTTTTATTATCAGAAGGTTTACTCCCTGATATACAGCTGCCTACCCCGTTCATAAGTGCAGGTCCTAAATGAGCTTTTTTCTCTGTTCCCTCACCACAATCCAGATTCTTTTGGGAAGTTACCAGTACAGTAACCATACCAGGATGTACTTAATTTATTAAGCTACTTCTTTTCTTAATCTCAGTGGAGATATTTACTGATAAACAGCTACCTACGCAGCATGTTCATGTCGTTCCTAAATGAGCTTTTTTCTCTGTTCCCTCACCACAATCCAGATTCTTTTGGGGAGTTTCCAGTACAGTATCCATACCAAGAAGTACTTAATTTATTAAGCTACTGCTTTTCTTAATCTCAGTGGAGATATTTACTGATAAACAGCTACGTATGCAGCATGTTCATGTCGTTCCTAAATGAGCTTTTATCTCTCTCCCCTCACCACAAATCAGATTCTTCTGAGGAGTTCCCAGTACATTATCCTTTCCCCTGTGTAATTACCTTAATAAGCTCCAGCTGTTTTTATTCTCAGAAGCGATACTCCCTGATATACAGCTGCCTACCCCCTCCGTAATTGCAGGTCCTAAATGAGCTTTTTTCTCTGTTCCCTCACCACAATCCAGATTCTTTTGGGGAGTTACCAGTACAGTAACCATACCAGGAAGTACTTAATTTATTAAGCTACTGCTTTTCTTAATATCAGTGGAGATATTTACTGATAAACAGCTACCTACGCAGCATGTTCATGTCGTGCCTACATGAGCTTTTATCTCTCTCCCCTCACCACAAATCAGATTCTTCTGAGGAGTTCCCAGTACATTATCCTTTCCCCTGTGTAATTACCTTAACAAGCTCCAGCTGTTTTTATTCTCAGAATGTTTACTCCCTGATATACAGCTGCCTACCCCCTTCGTAAGTGCAGGTCCTAAATGAGCTTTTTTCTCTGTTCCCTCATCACAATCCAGATTCTTTTGGGAAGTTACCAGTACAGTAACCATACCAGGATGTACTTAATTTATTAAGCTACTGCTTTTCTTAATCTCATTGGAGATATTCACTGATAAACAGCTACTTACCCAGCATGTTTATGTCGTTCCTAAGTGAGCTTTTATCTCTCTCCCTTCACCACAAATCAAATCAGATTCTTCTGAGGAGTTCCCAGTACATTATCCTTTCCCCTGTGTAATTACCTTAACAAGCTCCAGCTGTTTTTATTCTCAGAAGGTTTACTCCCTGATATACAGCTGCCTACCCCCTTCGTAAGTGCAGGTCCTAAATGAGGTTTTTTCTCTTTTCCCTCAACACAATCCAGATTCTTTGGGAAGTTACCAGTACAGTAACCATACCAGGATGTACTTAATTTATTAAGCTACTGCTTTTCTTAATCTCAGTGGAGATATTTACTGATAAACAGCTACCTACGCAGCATGTTCATGTCGTTCCTAAATGAGCTTTTTTCTCTGTTCCCTCACCACAATCCAGATTCTTTTGGGGAGTTTCCAGTACTGTATCCATACCATGGAAGTACTTAATTTATTAAGCTACTGCTTTTCTTAATCTCAGTGGAGATATTTACTGATAAACAGCTACGTATGCAGCATGTTCATGTCGTTCCTAAATGAGCTTTTATCTCTCTCCCCTCACCACAAATCAGATTCTTCTGAGGAGTTCCCAGTACATTATCCTTTCCCCTGTGTAATTACCTTAACAAGCTCCACCTGTTTTTATTCTCAGAATCGATACTCCCTGATATACAACTGCCTAACCCTTCGTAAGTGCAGGTCCTAAATGAGCTTTTTTCTCTGTTCCCTCACCACAATCCAGATTCTTTTGGGGAGTTCCCAGTACCGTAACCATACCAGGAAGTACTTAATTTATTAAGATACTGCTTTTCTTAATCTCAGTGGAGATATTTACTGATAAACAGCTACCTACCCAGCATGTTCATGTCGTTCTTAAATGAGCATTTATCTCTCTCCCCTCACCACAAATCAGATTCTTCTGAGGTGTTCGCAGTACATTATCCTTTCCCCTGTGTAATTACCTTAACAAGCTGAAGCTGTTTTTTTTTTTTTTTTTTTTTTTTTTTTTAATTTTTTTTTATTATCAATTGAACATAAATTTTTTTTTTTACAAGGTGCTGTGCAAAGAGGGTGCAGTTACATAGTAGGGCATTGTGTACATTTCTTGTGATATCTTACAACCTGTTTTCCCATCCCTTGTCTAGGTCAGGTAGACCCATATGCAGTATACAATGTATCAAGCACATATACAGTGTTCACAGACTTGGTCTCTACTGTCTCTCCATCTCCCTTTGTTAACAGTCATATATCAGGGAGATCATGCCCCTTTGTTTTCTGTGTTCTAGGCTTGTCTCACTCAACATTATTTGTTCGAGTTCTGACCATTTCCCTGCAAATAACAATATTTCACCATTCCTAATCGCTATGTAGTATTCCATTGTGTATAAGTACCATATTTTTTGGATCCATTCATCTGTGGAGGGGCATCTGGGTTGTTTCCAAATTTTGGCTATTGTGAATTGTGCTGCGATAAACATGGAAGTACAAATGTCCTTTTGATATCTTGGGTTTTGCTGTTTAGGATAGATGCCTAGGAGTGGTATGGCTGGGTCATAGGGTAGGTCTATATTGAGCTTTTTGAGAAACCTCCATACTGTTCTCCAAAGTGGCTGTACTAATTTGCACTCCCACCAACAATGGAGAAGGGTTCCTCTTTCCCCACAGCCCCTCCAGCATTTGTTGTTTCCTGAGTTCAGAGTATAGGCCATTCTAACTGGGGTGAGGTGGTATCTCAGGGTTGTTTTTATTTGCATTTCCTTTACTAGCAGGGATGTTGAGCATTTCCTCATGTGTTTCTTTGCCATTTTTATATCTTCTCTTGTGAAGTCTCTCTTTAGCTCTTTTGCCCATTTCCTAATAGGTTTATTGGGCTTGGAGGGGCTTAGTTTTTTGAGTTCTCTGTAGATGACAGATATCAGGCCTTTGTCTGTTGCTGTGCTGGTAAATATCCTTTCCCATATCGTTGGCTGTCTTTCTATTTTGGTGGCTATGACCTTAGCTGTGCAGAAACTTTTTAATTTGTAGTAGTCCCATTTGTTGAGTCTTTCCCCTATTTGTTGTGCGCCTGGGACTCTATTCAGGAAGTTCCTTCCTGTGCCTATAAGTTCTAGTGTCTTTCCTACTCTGTCCTTCAGTAGTTTCAAGGATTCAGGTCTGATGTTGAGGTCCTTGATCCATTTTGAGTTGATCTTGGTGCATGGTGATAGGCTTGGGTCTACTTTGAGTTTTCTGCATATGGCTGCCCAGTTCTCCCAGCACCAGTAGTTGAAGAGGCTATGTTTATTCCATTGTATGTCTTTAACTCCTTTGTCGAATATCAGTTGGCTGTAAGAGTGCGGTTTTATTTCTGGGTCTTCAATTCTAATCCACTGGTCTTCCGATCTGTTTTTATACCAATACCATGCTGTTTTTGTTATGATGGCCTTGTAGTAGAGCTTGAAGTCTGGTATGGTGATACCTCCTGCACTATGTTTTTTGCCTAGAATTGCTTTGGCTATTCTAGGTTTTTTGCTGTTCCATATGAATTTATGGATTGGTTTCTCTATTTCAGTGAAGAATGTGGCTGGGATTTTGATAGGTATTGCATTGAATTTGTATAACAATTTGGGCAGTATGGCCATTTTCACTATATTGATTCTGCCTACCCATGAGCATGGGAGGTCTTTCCATCTCCTTGTGTCTTCTTTGATTTCCCTTATTAGATTTTTGTAGTTTTCATTGAATAGGTCCGTCACGTCCTTGGTTAAGTTGATCCCTAGGTACTTTATTCTTTTTTTGGCTACTGTAAATGGAATCGTTTCCATAATTTCCTTTTCTGTTTGTCTATTGCTGGTGTACAGAAAAGCTGCTGACTTTTGTGGATTGATTTTGTATCCTGCTACTTTGCCAAATTGGTTTATTAGGTGTAGGAGTTTGTACAGCTGCCTACCCCCTTCGTAAGTGCAGGTCCTAAATGAGGTTTTTTCTCTTTTCCCTCAACACAATCCAGATTCTTTGGGAAGTTACCAGTACAGTAACCATACCAGGATGTACTTAATTTATTAAGCTACTGCTTTTCTTAATCTCAGTGGAGATATTTACTGATAAACAGCTACCTACGCAGCATGTTCATGTCGTTCCTAAATGAGCTTTTTTCTCTGTTCCCTCACCACAATCCAGATTCTTTTGGGGAGTTTCCAGTACAGTATCCATACCATGGAAGTACTTAATTTATTAAGCTACTGCTTTTCTTAATCTCAGTGGAGATATTTACTGATAAACAGCTACTTATGCAGCATGTTCATGTCGTTCCTAAATGAGCTTTTTTCTCTGTTCCCTCACCACAATCCAGATTCTTTTGGGGACTTACCAGTCCAGTATCCATACCAGGAAGTACTTAATTTATTAAGCTACTGCTTTTCTTAATCTCAGTGGAGATATTTACTGATAAACAGCTACCTACGCAGCATGTTCATGTCGTTCCTAAATGAGCTTTATCTCTCTCCCCTCACCACAAATCAGATTTTTCTGAGGAGTTCCCAGTACATTATCCTTTCCCCTGTGTAATTACCTTAACAAGCTCCAGCTGTTTTTATTCTCAGAAGGATTACTCCCTGATATACAGCTGCCTACCCCCTTTGTAAGTGCAGGTCCTAAATGAGCTTTTTTCTCTGTTCCCTCACCACAATCCAGGTTCTTTTGGGGAGTTACCAGTACAGTAACCATACCAGGAAGTACTTAATTTATTAAGCTACTGCTTTTCTTAATCTCAGTGGAGATATTTACTGATAAACAGCTACCTACGCAGCATGTTCATGTCGTTCCTAAATGAGCTTTATCTCTCTCCCCTCACCACAAATCAGATTCTTCTGAGGAGTTCCCAGTACATTATCCTTTCCCCTGAGTAATTACCTTAACAAGCTCCAGCTGTTTTTATTCTCAGAAGGTTTCCTCCCTGATATACAGCTGCCTAACCCCTTCGTAAGTGCAGGTCCTAAATGAGCTTTTTTCTCTGTTCACTCACCACAATCCAGATTCTTTTGGGGAGTTACCAGTACAGTAACCATACCAGGAAGTACTTAATTTATTAAGCTACTGCTTTTCTTAATCTCAGTGAAGATATTTACTGATAAACATCTACCTACGCAGCATGTTCATGTCGTTACTAAATGAGCTTTTCTCTCTCTCCATTCACCTACAAATCAGATTTTCTGAGGAGTTCCCAGTACATTATCCTTTCCCCTGTGTAATTACCTTAACAAGCTGCAGCTGTTTTTATTCTCAGAAGGTTTACTCCCTGATATAGAGCTGCCTACCCCATTCGTAAGTGCAGGTCCTAAATGAGCTTTTTTCTCTGTTCCCTCACCACAATCCAGATTCTTTTGGGGAGTTACCAGTACAGTAACCATACCAGGAAGTACTTAATTTATTAAGCTACTGCTTTTCTTAATCTCAGTGGAGATATTTACTGATAAACAGCGACGTACGCAGCATGTTCATGTCGTTCCTAAATGAGCTTTTTTCTCTGTTCCCTCACCACAATCCAGATTCTTTTTGGGAGTTACCAGTACAGTATCCATACCAGGAAGTACTTAATTTATTAAGCTACTGCTTTTCTTAATCTCAGTGGAGATATTTACTGATAAACAGCTACGTATGCAGCATGTTCATCTCGTTCTTAAATGATCTTTTATCTCTCTCCCCTCACCACAAATCAGATTCTTCTGAGGAGTTCCCAGTACATTATCCTTTCCCCTGTGTAATTACCTTAACAAGCTCCAGCTGTTTTTATTCTCAGAAGGTTTACTCCCTGATATACACGTGCCTACCCCCTTCGTAAGTGCAGGTCCTAAATGAGCTTTTTTCTCTGTTCCCTCACCACAATCCAGATTCTTTTGGGGAGTTACCAGTACAGTAACCATACCAGGAAGTACTTAATTTATTAAGCTACTGCTTTTCTTAATCTCAGTGGAGATATTTACTGATAAACAGCGACGTACGCAGCATGTTCATGTCGTTCCTAAATGAGCTTTTATCTCTCACCCCTCACCACAAATCAGATTCTTCTGAGGAGTTCCCAGTACATTATCCTTTCCCCTGTGTAATTACCTTAACAAGCTCCAGCTGTTTTTATTCTCAGAAGGTTTACTCCCTGATATACAACTGCCTAACCCCTTCGTAAGTGCAGGTCCTAAATGAGCTTTTTTCTCTGTTCCCTCACCACAATCCAGATTCTTTTGGGGAGTTGCCAGTACAGTAACCATACCAGGAAGTACTTAATTTATTATGCTACTGCTTTTCTTAATCTCAGTGGAGATATTTACTGATAAACAGCTACGTATGCAGCATGTACATCTCGTTCTTAAATGATCTTTTATCTCTCTCCCCTCACCACAAATCAGATTCTTCTGAGGAGTTCCCAGTACATTATCCTTTCCCCTGTGTAATTACCTTAACAAGCTCCAGCTGTTTTTATTCTCAGAAGGTTTACTCCCTGATATACACGTGCCTACCCCCTTCGTAAGTGCAGGTCCTAAATGAGCTTTTTTCTCTGTTCCCTCACCACAATCCAGATTCTTTTGGGGAGTTACCAGTACAGTAACCATACCAGGAAGTACTTAATTTATTAAGCTACTGCTTTTCTTAATATCAGTGGAGATATTTACTGATAAACAGCGACGTACGCAGCATGTTCATGTCGTTCCTAAATGAGCTTTGATCTCTCTCCCCTCACCACAAATCAGATTCTTCTGAGGAGTTCCCAGTACATTATCCTTTCCCCTGTGTAATTACCTTAACAAGCTCCAGCTGTTTTTATTCCCAGAAGGTTTACTCCCTGACATACAACTGCCTACCCCCTTCGTAAGTGCAGGTCCTAAATGAGCTTTTTTCTCTGTTCCCTCACCACAATCCAGATTCTTTTGGGGAGTTTCCAGTACAGTAACCATACCAGGAAGTACTTAATTTATTAAGCTACTGCTTTTCTTAATCTCAGTGGAGATATTTACTGATAAACAGCGACGTACGCAGCATGTTCATGTCGTTCCTAAATGAGCTTTTATCTCTCTCCCCTCACCACAAATCAGATTCTTTGAGGAGTTCCCAGTACATTATCCTTTCCCCTGTGTAATTACCTTAACAAGCTCCAGCTGTTTTTATTCTCAGATGGTTTACTCCCTGATATACAACTGCCTACCCCCTTCGTAAGTGCAAGTCCTAAATGAGCTTTTTTCTCTGTTCCCTCACCACAATCCAGATTTTTTGGGGAGTTACCAGTACAGTAACCATACCAGGAAGTACATAATTTATTAAGCTACTGCTTTTCTTAATCTCAGTGGAGATATTTACTGATAAACATCTACCTACGCAGCATGTTCATGTCGTTCCTAAATGAGCTTTTATCTCTCTACCCTCACCACAAATCAGATTCTTCTGAGGAGTTCCCAGTACATTATCCTTCCCCCTGTGTAATTACCTTAACAAGCTCCAGCTGTTTTTATTCTCAGAAGGTTTACTCCCTGATATACAGCTGCCTACGCCATTCATAAGTGCAGGTCCTAAATGAGCTTTTTTCTCAGTTCCCTCACCACAATCCAGATTCTTTTGGGGAGTTACCAGTACAGTAACCATACCAGGAAGTACTTAATTTATTAAGCTACTGCTTTTCTTAATCTCAGTGGAGATATTTACTGGTAAACAGCTAACTACGCAGCGTGTTCATGTCGTTCCTAAATGAGCTTTTATCTCTCTCCCCTCACCACAAATCAGATTCTTCTGAGGAGTTACCAGTACATTATCCTTTCCCCTGTGTAATTACCTTAACAGGCTCCAGCTGTTTTTATTCTCAGAAGGTTTACTCCCTGATATACAGCTGCCTACCCCCTTCGTAAGTGCAGGTCCTAAATGAGCTTTTTTCTCTGTTCCCTCACCACAATCCAGATTCTTTTGTGGAGTTACCAGTACAGTAAACATACAAGGAATTACTTAATTTATTAAGCTACTGCTTTTCTTAATCTCAGTGGAGATATTTACTGATAAACAGCTACCTACGCAGCATGTTCATGTCGTTCCTAAATGAGCTTCTATCTCTTTCCCCTCACCACAAATCAGATTCTTCTGAGGAGTTACCACTACATTATCCTTTCCCCTGTGTAATTACCTTAACAAGCTCCAGCTGTTTTTATTCTCAGAAATTTTACTCCCTGATATACAGCTGCCTACCCCCTTCGTAAGTGCAGGTCCTAAATGAGCTTTTTTCTCTGTTCCCTCACCACAATCCAGATTCTTTTGGGGAGTTGCCAGTACAGTAACCATACCAGGAAGTACTTAATTTATTAAGCTACTGCTTTTCTTAATCTCAGTGGAGATATTTACTTATAAACAGCTACGTATGCAGCATGTTCATCTCGTTCTTAAATGATCTATTATCTCTCTCCCCTCACCACAAATCAGATTCTTCTGAGGAGTTCCCAGTACATTATCCTTTCCCCTGTGTAATTACCTTAACAAGCTCCTGCTGTTTTTATTCTCAGAAGGTTTACTCCCTGATATACACGTGCCTACCCCCTTCGTAAGTGCAGGTCCTAAATGAGCTTTTTTCTCTGTTCCCTCACTACAATCCAGATTCTTTTGGGGAGTTACCAGTACAGTAACCATACCAGGAAGTACTTAATTTATTAAGCTACTGCTTTTCTTAATCTCAGTGGAGATATTTACTGATAAACAGCGACGTACGCAGCATGTTCATGTCGTTCCTAAATGAGCTTTTATCTCTCTCCCCTCACCACAAATCAGATTCTTCTGAGGAGTTCCCAGTACATTATCCTTTCCCCTGTGTAATTAAGTTAACAAGCTCCAGCTGTTTTTATTCTCAGAAGGTTTACTCCATGGTATAGAACTGCCTACCCCCTTCGTAAGTGCAGGTCCTAAATGAGCTTTTTTCTCTGTTCCCTCACCACAATCCAGATTCTTTTGGGGAGTTACCAGTAAAGTAACCATACCAGGAAGTACTTAATTTATTAAGCTACTGCTTTTCTTAATCTCAGTGGAGATATTTACGGATAAACAGCGACGTACGCAGCATGTTCATGTCGTTCCTAAATGAGCTTTTATCTCTCACCCCTCACCACAAATCAGATTCTTCTGAGGAGTTCCCAGTACATTATCCTTTCCCCTGTGTAATTACTTTAACAAGCTCCAGCTGTTTTTATTCTCAGAAGGTTTACTCCCTGATATACAACTGCCTACCCCCTTCGTAAGTGCAGGTCCTAAATGAGCTTTTTTCTCTGTTCCCTCACCACAATCCAGATTCTTTTGGGGAGTTACCAGTACAGTAACCATACCAGGAAGTACTTAATTTATTAAGCTACTGCTTTTCTTAATCTCAGTGGAGATATTTACTGATAAACATCTACCTACGCAGCATGTTCATGTCGTTCCTAAATGAGCTTTTATCTCTCTCCCCTCACCAAAAATCAGATTCTTCTGAGGAGTTCCCAGTACATTATCCTTTCCCCTGTGTAATTACCTTAACAAGCTCCAGCTGTTTTTATTCTCAGAAGGTTTACTCCCTGATATACAGCTGCCTACGCCATTCATAAGTGCAGGTCCTAAATGAGCTTTTTTCTCTGTTCCCTCACCACAATCCAGATTCTTTTGGGGAGTTACCAGTACAGTAAACATACCAGGAAGTACTTAATTTATTAAGCTACTGCTTTTCTTAATCTCAGTGGAGATATTTACTGGTAAACAGCTACCTACGCAGCGTGTTCATGTCGTTGCTAAATGAGCTTTTATCTCTCTCCCCTCACCACAAATCAGATTCTTCTGAGGAGTTTCCACTACATTATCCTTTCCCATGTGTAATTACCTTAACAAGCTCCAGCTGTTTTTATTCTCAGAAGTTTTACTCCCTGATATACAGCTGCCTACCCGCTTCGTAAGTGCAGGTCCTAAATGAGCTTTTTTCTCTGTTCCCTCACCACAATCCAGATTCTTTTGGGGAGTTGCCAGTACAGTAACCATACCAGGAAGTACTTAATTTACTAAACTACTGCTTTTCTTAATCTCAGTGGAGATATTTACTGATAAACAGCTACGTATGCAGCATGTTCATCTCGTTCATAAATGATCTTTTATCTCTCTCCCCTCACCACAAATCAGAATCTTCTGAGGAGTTCCCAGTACATTATCCTTTCCCCTGTGTAATTACCTTAACAAGCTCCAGCTGTTTTTATTCTCAGAAGGTTTACTCCCTGATATACACGTGCCTACACCCTTCGTAAGTGCAGGTCCTAAATGAGCTTTTTTCTCTGTTCCCTCACCACAATCCAGATTCTTTTGGGGAGTTACCAGTACAGTAACCATACCAGGAAGTACTTAATTTATTAAGCTACTGCTTTTCTTAATCTCAGTGGAGATATTTACTGATAAACAGCGACGTACGCAGCATATTCATGTCGTTCCTAAATGAGCTTTTATCTCTCTCCCCACACCACAAATCAGATTCTTCTGAGGAGTTCCCAGTACATTATCCTTTCCCCTGTGTAATTACCTTAACAAGCTCCAGCTGTTTTTATTCTCAGAAGGTTTACTCCTTGATATACAACTGCCTACCCCCTTCGTAAGTGCAGGTCCTAAATGAGCTTTTTTCTCTGTTCCCTCACCACAATCCAGATTCTTTTGGGGACTTACCAGTACAGTAACCATACCAGGAAGTACTTAATTTATTAAGCTACTGCTTTTCTTAATCTCAGTGGAGATATTTACTGATAAACATCTACCTACGCAGCATGTTCATGTCGTTCCTAAATGAGCTTTTATCTCTCTCCCCTCACCACAAATCAGATTCTTCTGAGGAGTTCCCAGTACATTATCCTTTCCCCTGTGTAATTACCTTAACAAGCTCCAGCTGTTTTTATTCTCAGAAGGTTTACTCCCTGATATACAGCTGCCTACGCCATTCATAAGTGCAGGTCCTAAATGAGCTTTTTTCTCTGTTCCCTCACCACAATCCAGATTCTTTTGGGGAGTTACCAGTACAGTAACCATACCAGGAAGTACTTAATTTATTAAGCTACTGCTTTTCTTAATCTCAGTGGAGATATTTAGTGATAAACAGCTACCTACGCAGCATGTTCATGTCGTTCCTAAATGAGCTTTTATCTCCCTCCCCTCACCACAAATCAGATTCTTCTGAGGAGTTCCCAGTACATTATCCTTTCCCCTGTGTAATTACCTTAAGAAGCTCCAGCTGTTTTTATTCTCAGAAGGTTACTCCCTGATATACAGCTGCCTACCCCCTTCGTAAGTGCAGGTCCTAAATGAGCTTTTTTCTCTGTTCCCTCACCACAATCCAGATTCTTTTGGGGAGTTACCAGTACAGTAACCATACCAGGAAGTACTTAATTTATTAAGCTACTGCTTTTCTTAATCTCAGTGGAGATATTTACTGATAAACAGCTACCTAAGCAGCATGTTCATGTCGTTCCTAAATGAGCTTTAATCTCTCTCCCCTAACCACAAATCAGATTCTTCTGAGGAGTTCCCAGTACATTATCCTTTCCCCTGTGTAATTACCTTAACAAGCTCCAGCTGTTTTTATTCTCAGAAGGTTTACTCCATGGTATAGAACTGCCTACCCCCTTCGTAAGTGCAGGTCCTAAATGAGCTTTTTTCTCTGTTCCCTCACCACAATCCAGATTCTTTTGGGGAGTTACAGTACAGTAACCATACCAGGAAGTACTTAATTTATTAAGCTACTGCTTTTCTTAATCTCAGTTTAGATATTTAGTGATAAACAGCTATGTACGCAGCATGTTCATGTCGTTCGTAAATGAGCTTTTATCTCTCTCCCCTCACCACAAATCAGATTCTTCTGAGGAGTTCCCAGTACATTATCCTTTCCCCTGTGTAATTACCTTAACAACCTCCAGCTGTTTTTATTCTCAGAAGGTTTACTCCCTGATATACAGCTGCCTACCCCCTTCGTAAGTGCAGATCCTAAATGAGCTTTTTTCTCTGTTCCCTCACCACAATCCAGATTCTTTTGGGGAGTTACCAGTACAGTAACCATACCAGGAAGTACTTAATTTATTAAGCTACTGCTTTTCTTAATCTCAGTGGAGATATTTACTGATAAACAGATACCTACGCAGCATGTTCATGTCGTTCCTAAATGAGCTTTTATCTCTTTCCCCTCACCACAAATCAGATTCTTCTGAGGAGTTCCCACTACATTATCCTTTCCCATGTGTAATTACCTTAACAAGCTCCAGCTGTTTTTATTCTCAGAAGTTTTACTCCCTGATATACAGCTGCCTACCCGCTTCGTAAGTGCAGGTCCTAAATGAGCTTTTTTCTCTGTTCCCTCACCACAATCCAGATTCTTTTGGGGAGTTGCCAGTACAGTAACCATACCAGGAAGTACTTAATTTACTAAACTACTGCTTTTCTTAATCTCAGTGGAGATATTTAGTGATAAACAGCTACGTATGCAGCATGTTCATCTCGTTCTTAAATGATCTTTTATCTCTCTCCCCTCACCACAAATCAGAATCTTCTGAGGAGTTCCCAGTACATTATCCTTTCCCCTGTGTAATTACCTTAACAAGCTCCAGCTGTTTTTATTCTCAGAAGGTTTACTCCCTGATATACACGTGCCTACCCCCTTCGTAAGTGCAGGTCCTAAATGAGCTTTTTTCTCTGTTCCCTCACCACAATCCAGATTCTTTTGGGAGTTACCAGTACAGTAACCATACCAGGAAGTACTTAATTTATTAAGCTACTGCTTTTCTTAATCTCAGTGGAGATATTTACTGATAAACAGCGACGTACGCAGCATATTCATGTCGTTCCTAAATGAGCTTTTATCTCTCTCCCCACACCACAAATCAGATTCTTCTGAGGAGTTCCCAGTACATTATCCTTTCCCCTGTGTAATTACCTTAACAAGCTCCAGCTGTTTTTATTCTCAGAAGGTTTACTCCTTGATATACAACTGCCTACCCCCTTCGTAAGTGCAGGTCCTAAATGAGCTTTTTTCTCTGTTCCCTCACCACAATCCAGATGCTTTTGGGGAGTTACCAGTACAGTAACCATACCAGGAAGTACTTAATTTATTAAGCTACTGCTTTTCTTAATCTCAGTGGAGATATTTACTGATAAACATCTACCTACGCAGCATGTTCATGTCGTTCCTAAATGAGCTTTTATCTCTCTCCCCTCACCACAAATCAGATTCTTCTGAGGAGTTCCCAGTACATTATCCTTTCCCCTGTGTAATTACCTTAACAAGCTCCAGCTGTTTTTATTCTCAGAAGGTTTACTCCCTGATATACAGCTGCCTACGCCATTCATAAGTGCAGGTCCTAAATGACCTTTTTTCTCTGTTCCCTCACCACAATCCAGATTCTTTTGGGAGTTACCAGTACAGTAACCATACCAGGAAGTACTTAATTTATTAAGCCACTGCTTTTCTTAATCTCAGTGGAGATATTTACTGGTAAACAGCTACCTACGCAGCGTGTTCAGGTCGTTCCTAAATGAGCTTTTATCTCTCTCCCCTCACCACAAATCAGATTCTTCTGAGGAGTTCCCACTACATTATCCTTTCCCCTGTGTAATTACCTTAACAGGCTCCAGCTGTTTTTATTCTCAGAAGGTTTACTCCCTGATATACAGCTGCCTACCCCCTTCGTAAGTGCAGGTCCTAAAAGAGCTTTTTTCTCTGTTCCCTCGCCACAATCCAGATTCTTTTGGGGAGTTACCAGTACAGTAAACATACCAGAAAGTACTTAATTTATTAAGCTACTGCTTTCCTTAATCTCAGTGGAGATATTTACTGATAAACAGCTACCTACGCAGCATGTTCATGTCGTTCATAAATGAGCTTTTATCTCTTTCCCCTTACCACAAATCAGATGCTTCTGAGGAGTTCCCACTACATTATCCTTTCCCCTGTGTAATTACCTTAACAAGCTCCAGCTGTTTTTATTCTCAGAAGTTTTACTCCCTGATATACAGCTGCCTACCCCCTTCGTAAGTGCAGGTCTTAAATGAGCTTTTTTCTCTGTTCCCTCACCACAATCCAGATTCTTTTGGGGAGTTACCAGTACAGTAACCATACCAGGAAGTACTTAATTTATTAAGCTACTGCTTTTCTTAATCTCAGTGGAGATATTTACTGATAAACAGCTACCTACGCAGCATGTTCATGTCGTTCCTAAATGAGCTTTTATCTCTCTCCCCTCACCACAAATCAGATTCTTCTGAGGACTTCCCAGTACATTATCCTTTCCCCTGTGTAATTACCTTAACAAGCTCCAGCTGTTTTTATTCTCAGAAGGTTTACTCCCTGATATACAGCTGCCTACCCCCTTCGTAAGTGCAGGTCCTAAATGAGCTTTTTTCTCTGTTCCCTCACCACAATCCAGATTCTTTTGGGAGTTGCCAGTACAGTAACCATACCAGGAAGTACTTAATTTATTAAGCTACTGCTTTTCTTAATCTCAGTGGAGATATTTACTGATAAACAGCTACGTATGCAGCATGTTCATCTCGTTCTTAAATGATCTTTTATCTCTGTCCCCTCACCACAAATCAGATTCTTCTGAGGAGTTCCCAGTACATTATCCTCTCCCCTGTGTAATTACCTTAACAAGCTCCAGCTGTTTTTATTCTCAGAAGGTTTACTCCCTGATATACACGTGCCTACCCCCTTCGTAAGTGCAGGTCCTAAATGAGCTTTTTTCTCTGTTCCCTCACCACAATCCAGATTCTTTTGGGGAGTTACCAGTACAGTAACCATACCAGGAAGTACTTAATTTATTAAGCTACTGCTTTTCTTAATCTCAGTGGAGATATTTACTGATAATCAGCTACCTACGCAGCATGTTCATGTCGTTCCTAAATGAGCTTTTATCTCTCTCCCCTCACCACAAATCAGATTCTTCTGAGGAGTTCCCAGTACATTATCCTTTCCCCTGTGTAATTACATTAACAAGCTCCAGCTGTTTTTATTCTCAGAAGGTTTACTTCCTGATATACAGCTGCCTACCCGCTTCGTAAGTGCAGGTCCTAAATGAGCTTTTTTCTCTGTTCCCTCACCACAATCCAGATTCTTTTGGGGAGTTACCAGTACAGTAACCAAACCAGGAAGTACTTAATTTATTAAGCAACTGCTTTTCTTAATCTCAGTGGAGATATTTACTGATAAACAGCTACGTACGCAGCATGGTCATGTCGTTCATAAATGAGCTTTTATCTCTCTCTCCTCACCAAAAATCAGATTTTTCTGAGGAGTTCCCAGTACATTATCCTTTCCCCAGTGTAATTTCCTTAACAAGTTCCAGCTGTTTTTATTCTCAGAAGGTTTACTCCCTGATATACAGATGCCTACACCCTTCGTAAGTGCAGGTCCTAAATGAGCTTTTTTCTCTGTTCCCTCACCACAATCCGGGTTCTTTTGTGGAGTTACCAGTAGAGTAACCATACCAGGAAGTACTTAATTTATTAAGCTACTGCTTTTCTTAATCTCAGTGGATTTATTTACTGATAAACAGCTACCTACGCAGCATGTTCATGTCGTTCCAAATGAGCTTTAATCTCTCTCCCCTCACCACAAATCAGATTCTTCTGAGGAGTTCCCAGTACATTATCCTTTCCCCTGTGTAATTACCTTAACAAGCTCCAGCTGTTTTTATTCTCAGAAGGTTTACTCCCTGATATACAGCTGCCTACCCCCTTCGTAAGTGCAGGTCTTAAATGAGCTTTTTTCTCTGTTCCCTCACCACAATCCAGATTCTTTTGGGGAGTTACCAGTACAGTAACCATACCAGGAAGTACTTAATTTATTAAGCTACTGCTTTTCTTAATCTCAGTGGAGATATTTACTGATAAACAGCTACGTATGCAGCATGTTCATCTCATTCTTAAATGATCTTTTATCTCTCTCCCCTCACCACAAATCAGATTCTTCTGAGGAGTTCCCAGTACATTATCCTTTCCCCTGTGTAATTACCTTAACAAGCTCCAGCTGTTTTTATTCTCAGAAGGTTTACTCCCTGATATACAGCTGCCTACCCCTTCGTAAGTGCAGGTCCTAAATGAGCTTTTTTCTCTGTTCCCTCACCACAATCCAGATTCTTTTGCGGAGGTACCAGTACAGTAACCATACTAGGAAGTACTTAATTATTAAGCTACTGCTTTTCTTAATCTCAGTGTAGATATTTACTGATAAACAGCTACCTACGCAGCATGTTCATGTCGTTCCTAAATGAGCTTTTATCTCTCTCCCCTCACCACAAATCAGATTCTTTGAGTAGTTCCCAGTACATTATCCTTTCCCCAGTGTAATTACCTTAACAAGCTCCAGCTGTTTTTATTCTCAGAAGGTTTACTCCCTGGTATACTGCTGCCTACCCCCTTCGTAAGTGCAGGTCCTAAATGAGCTTTATTCTCTGTTCCCTCACCACAATCCAGATTCTTTTGGGGAGTTACCAGTACAGTAACCATACCAGGAAGTACTTAATTTTTTAAGCTACTGCTTTTCTTAATCTCAGTGGAGATATTTAGTGATAAACAGCTATGTACGCAGCATGTTCATGTCGTTCGTAAATGAGCTTTTATCTCTCTCCCCTCACCACAAATCAGATTCTTCTGAGGAGTTCCCAGTACATTATCCTTTCCCCTGTGTAATTACCTTAACAACCTCCAGCTGTTTTTATTCTCAGAAGGTTTACTCCCTGATATACAGCTGCCTACCCCCTTCGTAAGTGCAGGTCCTAAATGAGCTTTTTTCTCTGTTCCCTCACCACAATCCAGATTCTTTTGGGGAGTTACCAGTACAGTAACCATACCAGGAAGTACTTAATTTATTAAGCTACTGCTTTTCTTAATCTCAGTGGAGATATTTACTGATAAACAGCTACCTACGCAGCATGTTCATGTCGTTCCTAAATGAGCTTTTATCTCTCTCCCCTCAACACAAATCAGATTCTTCTGAGGAGTTCCCAGTACATTATCCTTTCCCCTGTGTAATTACCTTAACAAGCTCCAGCTGTTTTTATTCTCAGAAGGATTACTCCCTGATATACAGCTGCCTACCCCCTTCGTAAGTGCAGGTCCTAAATGAGCTTTTTTCTCTGTTCCCTCACCACAATCCAGATTCTTTTGGGGAGTTACCAGTACAGTAACCATACCAGGAATTACTTGATTTATTAAGCTACTGCTTTTCTTCATCTCAGTGGAGATATTTACTGATAAACAGCTACCTACGCAGCATGTTCATGTCCTTCCTAAATGAGCTTTTATCTCTCTCCCCTCACCACAAATCAGATTCTTCTGAGGAGTTCCCACTACATTATCCTTTCCCCTGTGTAATTACCTTAACAAGCTCCAGCTGTTTTTATTCTCAGAAGGTTTACTCCCTGATATACAGCTGCCTACCCCCTTCGTAAGTGCAGGTCCTAAATGAGATTTTTTCTCTGTTCCCTCACCACAATCCAGATTCTTTTGGGGAGTTGCCAGTACAGTAACCATACCAGGAAGTACTTAATTTATTAAGCTACTGCTTTTCTTAATCTCAGTGGAGATATTTACTGATAAACAGCTACGTATGCAGCATGTTCATCTCATTCTTAAATGATCTTTTATCTCTCTCCCCTTACCACAAATCAGATTCTTCTGAGGAGTTCCCAGTACATTATCCTTTCCCCTGTGTAATTACCTTAACAAGCTCCAGCTGTTTTTATTCTCAGAAGGTTTACTCCCTGATATACAGCTGCCTACCCCCTTCGTAAGTGCAGGTCCTAAATGAGCTTTTTTCTCTGTTCCCTCACCACAATCCAGATTCTTTTGCGGAGGTACCAGTAGAGTAACCATACTAGGAAGTACTTAATTTATTAAGCTACTGCTTTTCTTAATCTCAGTGGAGATATTTACTGATAAACAGCTACCTACGCAGCATGTTCATGTCGTTCCTAAATGAGCTTTTATCTCTCTCCCCTCACCACAAATCAGATTCTTTGAGTAGTTCCCAGTACATTATCCTTTCCCAGTGTAATTACCTTAACAAGCTCCAGCTGTTTTTATTCTCAGAAGGTTTACTCCCTGGTATACTGCTGCCTACCCCCTTTGTAAGTGCAGGTCCTAAATGAGCTTTTTTCTCTGTTCCCTCACCACAATCCAGATTCTTTTGGGGAGTTACCAGTACAGTAACCATACCAGTAAGTACTTAATTTATTAAGCTACTGCTTTTCTTAATCTCAGTGGAGATATTTAGTGATAAACAGCTATGTACGCAGCATGTTCATGTCGTTCGTAAATGAGCTTTTATCTCTCTCCCCTCACCACAAATCAGATTCTTCTGAGGAGTTCCCAGTTCATTATCCTTTCCCCTGTGTAATTACCTTAACAACCTCCAGCTGTTTTTATTCTCAGAAGGTTTACTCCCTGATATACAGCTGCCTACCCCCTTCGTAAGTGCAGGTCCTAAATGAGCTTTTTTCTCTGTTCCCTCACCACAATCCAGATTCTTTTGGGGAGTTACCAGTACAGTAACCATACCAGGAAGTACTTAATTTATTAAGCTACTGCTTTTCTTAATCTCAGTGGAGATATTAACTGATAAACAGCTACCTACGCAGCATGTTCTTGTCGTTCCTAAATGAGCTTTTTCTCTGTTCCCTCACCACAATCCAGATTCTTTTGGGGAGTTACCAGTACAGTATCCATACCAGGAAGTACTTAATTTAAGAAGCTACTGCTTTTCTTAATCTCAGTGGAGATATTTATTGATAAACAGCTACGTATGCAGCATGTTCATGTCGTTCCTAAATGAGGTTTTATCTCTCTCCCCTCACCACAAATCAGATTCTTCTGAGGAGTTCCCAGTGCATTATCCTTTCCCCTGTGTAATTACCTTAACAAGCTCCAGCTGTTTTTATTCTCAGAAGGTTTACTCCCTGATATACAGCTGACTACCCCCTTCGTAAGTGCAGGTCCTAAATGAGCTTTTTTCTCTGTTCCCTCACCACAATCCAGATTCTTTTAGGGAGTTACGAGTACAGTAACCATACCAGGAAGTACTTAATTTATTAAGCTACTGCTTTTCTAAATCTCAGTGGAGATATTTACTGATAAACAGCTACCTACGCAGCATGTTCATGTCGTTCCTAAATGAGCTTTTATCTCTCTCCCCTCACCACAAATCAGATTCTTCTGAGGAGTTCCCAGTACATTATCCTTTCCCCTGTGTAATTACCTTAAAAAGCTCCAGCTGTTTTTATTCTCAGAAGGTTTAATCCCTGACATACAGCTGCCTAACCCCTTCGTAAGTGTAGGTACTAAATGAGCTTTTTTCTCTGTTCCCTCACCACAATCCAGGTTCTTTTGGGGAGTTTCCAGTACAGTAACCATACCAGGAAGTACTTAATTTATTAAGCTACTGCTTTTCTTAATCTCAGTGGAGATATTTACTGATAAAAAGCTACCTACGCAGCACGTTCATGTCGTTCCTAAATGAGCTTTTATCTCTCTACCCGCACCACAAATCAGATTCTTCTGAGGAGTTCCCAGTACATTATCCTTTCCCCTGTGTAATTACCTTAACAAGCTCCAGCTGTTTTTATTCTCAGAAGGTTTACTCCCTGATATACAGCTGCCTAACCCCTTCGTAAGTGCAGGTCCTAAATGAGGATATTGCTCTGTTACCTCACCACAATCCAGATTCTTTTGGGGAGTTTCCAGTACAGTATCCATACCAGGAAGTACTTAATTTATTACGCTACTGCTTTTCTTAAACTCAGTGGAGATAGTTACTGATAAACAGCTACGTATGCAGCATGTTCATGTCGTTCCTAAATGAGCTTTTATCTCTCTCCCCTCACCACAAATCAGATTCTTCTGAGGAGTTCCCAGTACATTATCCTTTCCCCTGTGTAATTACCTTAACAAGCTCCAGCTGTTTTTATTCTCAGAAGGTTTACTCCCTGATATACAGCTGCCTAACCCCTTCGTAAGTGCAGGTCCTAAATGAGGTTTTTGCTCTGTTCCCTCACCACAATCCAGATTCTTTTGGGGAGTTTCCAGTACAGTATCCATACCAGGAAGTACTTAATTTATTACGCTACTGCTTTTCTTAATCTCAGTGGAGATATTTACTGATAAACAGCTACGTATGCAGCATGTTCATGTCGTTCCTAAATGAGCTTTTATCTCTCTCCCCTCACCACAAATCAGATTCTTCTGAGGAGTTCCCAGTACATTATCCTTTCCCCTGTGTAATTACCTTAACAAGCTCCAGCTGTTTTTATTCTCAGAAGGTTTACTCCCTGATATGACAGCTGCCTACCCCCTTCGTAAGTGCAGGTCCTAAATGAGCTTTTTTCTCTGTTCCCTCACCACAATCCAGATTCTTTTGGGGAGTTACCAGTACAGTAACTATACCAGGAAGTACTTTCTTTATTAAGCTACTGCTTTTCTTAATCTCAGTGGAGATATTTACTGATAAACAGCTACCTACGCAGCATGTTCATGTCGTTCCTAAATGAGCTTTTTTTCTCTGTTCCTTCACCACAATCCAGATTCATTTGGGGAGTTACCAGTACAGTATCCAAACCAGGAAGTACTTAATTTATTAAGCTACTGCTTTTCTTAATCTCAGTGGAGATATTTACTGATAAACAGCTACGTATGCACGATGTTCATGTCGTTCCTAAATGAGCTTTTATCTCTCTCCCCTCACCACAAATCAGATTCTTCTGAGGAGTTCCCAGTACAATATCCTTTCCCCTGTGTAATTACCTTAACAAGCTCAAGCTGTTTTTATTCTCAGAAGGTTTACTCCCTGATATACAGCTGCCTACCCCCTTCGTAAGTGCAGGTCCTAAATGAGCTTTTTTCTCGGTTCCCTCACCACAATCCAGATTCTTTTGGGGAGTTACCAGTACAGTAACCATACCAGGAATTACTTAATTTATTAAGCTACTGCTTTCCTTAATCTCAGTGGAGATATTTACTGATAAACAGCTACCTAAGCAGCATGTTCATGTCGTTCCTAAATGAGCTTTTATGTCTCTCCCCTCATCACAAATCAGATTCTTCTGAGGAGTTCCCAGTACATTATCCTTTCCCCTGTGTAATTACCTTAACAAGCTCCAGCTGTTTTTATTCTCAGAAGGTTTACTTTCTGATATACAACTGCCTACCCCCTTCCTAAGTGCAGGTCCTAAATGAGCTTTTTCCTCTGTTCCCTCACCACAATCCAGATTCTTTTGGGGAGTTACCAGTACAGTAACCATACCAGGAAGTACTCTAAGTTATTAAGCTACTGCTTTTCTTAATCTCAGTGGAGATATTTACTGATAAACAGCTACCTATGCAGCACGTTCATGTCGTTCCTAAATGAGCTTTTTTCTCTCTCCCCTCAACACAAATCAGATTCTTCTGAGGATTTCCCAGTACAATATCCTTTCCCCTGTCTAATTACCGTAACAATCTCCAGCTGTTTTTATTCTCAGAAGGTTTACTCCCTGACATACAGCTGCCTACCCCCTTCGTAAGTGCCGGTCCTAAATGAGCATTTTTCTCTGTTCCCTCACCACAATCCAGATTCTTTTTGGAGTTACCAGTACAGTATCCATACCAGGAAGTACTTAATTTATTAATCTACTGCTTTTCTTAATCTCAGTAGAGATATTTACTGATAAACAGCTACGTATGCAGCATGTTCATGTCGTTCCTAAATGAGCTTTTATCTCCCTCCCCTCACCACAAATCAGATTCTTCTGAGGAGTTGCCAGTACATTATCCTTTCCCCTGTGTAATTAACTTATCAAGCTCCAGCTGTTTTTATTCTCAGAAGTTTTACTCCCTGATATACAGCTGCCTACCCCCTTCGTAAGTGCAGGTCCTAAATGAGCTTATTTCTCTGTTCTCTCACCACAATCCAGATTCTTTTGGGGAGTTACCAGTACAGTAACCATACCAGGAAGCACTTAATTTATTAAGCTACTGCTTTTCTTAATCTCAGTGGAGATATTTACTGATAAACAGCTACCTATGCAGCATGTTCATGTCGTTCCTAAATGAGCTTTTATCTCTCTCCCCTCACCACAAATCAGATTCTTCTGAGGAGTTCCCAGTACATTATCCTTTCCCCTGTGTAATTACCTTAACAAGCTCCAGCTGTTTTTATTCTCAGAAGGTTTACTCCCTGATATACAGCTGCCTAACCCCTTCGTAAGTGCAGGTCCTAAATGAGGTTTTTGCTCTGTTCCCTCCCACAATCTAGATTCTTTTGGGGAGTTTCCAGTACAGTATCCATACCAGGAAGTACTTAATTTATTACGGTACTGCTTTTCTTAATCTCAGTGGAGATATTTACTGATAAACAGCTACGTATGCAGCATGTTCATGTCGTTCCTAAATGAACTTTTATCTCTCTCCCCTCACCACAAATCAGATTCTTCTGAGGAGTTCCCAGTACATTATCCTTTCCCCTGTGTAATTACCTTAACAAGCTCCAGCTGTTTTTATTCTCAGAAGGTTTACTCCCTGATATACAGCTGCCTACCCCCTTCGTAAGTGCAGGTGCTATATGAGCTTTTTTCTCTGTTCCCTCACCACAATCCAGATTCTTTTGGGGAGTCACCAGTACAGTAACCATACCAGGAAGTACTTAATTTATTAAGCTAATGCTTTTCTTAATATCAGTGGAGATATTTACTGGTAAACAGCTACCTACGCAGCGTGTTCATGTCGTTCCTAAATGAGCTTTTATCTCTCTCCCCTCACCACAAATCAGATTCTTCTGAGGAGTTCCCAGTACATTATCCTTTCCCCTGTGTAATTACCTTAACAAGCTCAGCTGTTTTTATTCTCAGAAGGTTTACTCCCTGATATATAGCTGCCTAACCCCTTCGTAAGTGCAGGTCCTAAATGAGCTTTTTTCTCTGTTCCCTCACCACAATCCAAATTTTTTGGGGAGTT
>NW_025956454.1:0-43765 GCF_023159225.1 Perognathus longimembris pacificus
GTAACTTCCCAAAAGAATCTGGATTGTGGTGAGGGAACAGAGAAAAAAGCTCATTTAGGACCTGCACTTACGAAGGGGGTAGGCAGCTGTATATCAGGGAGTAAACCTTCTGAGAATAAAAACAGCTGGAGCTTGTTAAGGTAATTACACAGGCGAAAGGATAATGTACTGGGAACTCCTCAGAAGAATCTGATTTGTGGTGAGGGGAGAGAGATAAAGTTCATTTAGGAACGACATGCACATGCAGCATACATAACTGTTTGTCAGTAAATATCTCCACTGAGATTAAGAAAAGCAGTAGCTTAATAAATTAAGTACTTCCTGCTATGGATATTGTACTGGTAACTCCCAAAAAGAATCTGGATTGTGGTGAGGGAACAGAGAAAAAGCTCATTTAGGACCTGCACTTACGAAGGGGGTAGGCAGCTGTATATCAGGGAATAAACCTTCTGAGAATAAAAACAGCTGGAGCTTGTTAAGGTAATTACACAGGGGAAAGGATAATGTACTGGGAAATCCTCAGAAGAATCTGATTTGTGGTGAGGGGAGAGAGATAAAAGCTCATTTAGGAACGACATGAACATGCTGCGTAGGTAGCTATTTATCAGTAAATATCTCCACTGAGATTAAGAAAAGCAGTAGCTTAATAAATTAAGTACTTCCTGGTATGGTTACTGTACCGGTAACTCCACAAAAGATCTGGATTGTTGTGAGGGAACAGAGAAAAAAAGCTCATTTAGGCCCTGCATTTACGAAGGGTGTAGGCAGCTGTATATCAGGGAGTAAACCTTCTGAGAATAAAAACAGGTGGAGCTTGTTAAGGTAATTCCACAGGGGAAAGGATAATGTACTGGGAACTGCTCAGAAGAATCTGATTTGTGGTGAGGGGAGAGAGATAAAAGCTCATTTAGGAACGACATGAACATGCTGCGTAGGTAGCTGTTTATCAGTAAATATCTCCACTGAGATGAAGAAAGCAGTAGCTAAATAAATTAAGTACTTCCTGGTATGGTTACGGTACTGGTAACTCCTCAAAAGTATCTGGATTGTGGTGAGGGAACAGAGAAAAATGCTCATTTAGGACCTGCACTTACGATGGGGTTAGGCAGCAGTATATCAGGGAGTAAACCTTCTGAGAATAAAAACAGCTGGAGCATGTTAAGGAAATTACACAGGAAAAGGATAATGTACTGGGAACTCCTCAGAAGAATCTGATTAGTGGTGAGGGGAGAGAGATAAAAGCTCATTTAGGAACGACATGAACATGCTGCGTAGGTAGCTGTTTATCAGTAAATATCTCCTCTGAGATTAAGAAAAGCAGTAGCTTAATAAATTAAGTACTTCCTGGTATGGTTTTTGTACTGGTAACTCCCCAAAAGAATCTGGATTGTGGTGAGGGATCAGAGAAAAAAGCTCATTTAGGACCTGCACTTACGAAGGGGGTAGGCAGCTGTATATCAAGGAGTATCGCTTCTGGGAATAAAAACAGCTGGAGCTTGTTAAGGTAATTACACAGGGGAAAGGAAAATGTACTGGGAACTCCTCAGAAGAATCTGATTTGTGGTGAGGGGAGAGAGATAAAAGCTCATTTAGGAACGACATGAACATGCTGCATAGGTAGCTGTTTATCAGTAAATATCTAAACTGAGATTAAGAAAAGCAGTAGCTTAATAAATTAAGTACTTCCTGGTATGGATACTGTACTGGTAACTCCCCAAAAGAATCTGGATTGTGGTGAGGGAACAGAGAAAAAAGCTAATTTAAGACCTGAACTTACGAAGGGGGTAGGCAGCTGTATATAAGGGAGTACCTTCTGAGAACAAAAACAGCTGGAGCTTGTTAAGGTAATTACACAGGGGAAAGGATAATGTACTGGGAACTCCTCAGAAGAATCTGATTTGTGGTGAGGGGAGAGAGATAAAAGCTCATTTAGGAACAACATGAACGTGCTGTGTTGTAGCTGATTATTAGTAAATATCTCCACTGAGATTAAGAAAAGCAGTAGCTTAATAAATTAAGTATTTCCTGGTATGGTTACTCTACTGGTAACTCCCCAAAAGAATCTGGATTGTGGTGAGGGAACAGAGAAAAAAGCTCATTTAGGACCTGCACTTACGAAGGGGGTAGGCAGCTGTATATCAGGGAGTAAACCTTCTGAGAATAAAAACACCTGGAGCTTGTTAAGGTAATTACACAGGGGAAAGGATAATGTACTGGGAACTCCTCAGAAGAATCTGATTTGTCGTGAGGGGAGAGAGATAAAAGCTCATTTAGGAACGACATGAACATGCTGCGTAGGTAGCTGTTTATCAGTAAATATCTCCACTGAGATTAAGAAAAGCAGTAGCTTAATAAATTAAGTACTTCCTGGTATGGTTACTGTACTGGTAACTTCCCAAAAGAATCTGGATTGTGGTGAGGGAACAGAGAATAAAGCTCCTTAAGTCCTGCACTTACGAATTGGGTAGGCAGCTGTATATCAGGGAGTAAACTTTCTGAGAATAAAAACACCTGGAGCTTGTTAAGGTAATTACACAGGGGAAAGGATAATGTACTGGGAACTCCTCAGAAGAATCTGATTTGTGGTGAGGGGAGAGAGATAAAAGCTCATTTAGGAACGACATGAACATGCTGCGTAGGTAGCTGTTTATCAGTAAATATCTCCACTGAGATTAAGAAAAGCAGTAGCTTAATAAATTAAGTACTTCCTGGTATGGTTACTGTACTAGTAACTTCCCAAAAGAATCTGGATTGTGGTGAGGGAACAGAGAAAAAAGCTCATTAATACCTGCACTTACGAATTGGGTAGGCAGGTGTATATCAGGGTTAAACCTTCTGAGAATAAAAACAGCTGGAGCTTGTTAAGGTAATTACACAGGGGAAAGGATAATGTACTGGGAACTCCTCAGAAGAATCTGATTTGTGGTGAGGGGAGAGAGATAAAAGCTCCTTTAGGAACGACATGAACATGCTGCGTAGGTAGCTGTTTATCAGTAAATATCTCCACTGAGATTAAGAAAAGCAGTAGCTTAATAAATTAAGTACTTCCTGGTATGGTTATTGTACTGGTAACTTCCCAAAAGAATCTGAATTGTGGTGAGGGAACAGACAAAAAAGCTCATTTAGGACCTGCACTTACGAAGGGGGTAGGCAGCTGTATATCAGGGAGTAAACCTTCTGAGAACAAAAACAGCTGGAGCTTGTTAAGGTAATTACATAGGGGAAAGGATAATGTACTGGGAACTCCTCAGAAGAATCTGATTTGTGGTGAGGGGAGAGAGATAAAAGCTCATTTAGGAACGACATGAACATGCTGCGTAGGTAGCTGTTTATCAGTAAATATCTCCACTGAGATTAAGAAAAGCAGTAGCTTAATAAATTAAGTACTTCCTGGTATGGATACTCTACTGGTACCTCCCCAAAAGGATCTGGATTGTGGTGAGGGAACAGAGAATAAGCGCATTTAGGACCTGCACTTACCTAAGGGGTAGGCAGCTGTATATCAGGGAGTAAACCTTCTGAGAATAAAAACAGCTGGAGCTTGTTAAGGAAATTACACAGGGGAAAGGATAATGTACTGGGAACTCCTCAGAAGAATCTGATTTGTGGTGAGGGGAGAGAGATAAAAGCTCATTTAGGAACGACATGAACATGCTGCGTAGGTAGCTGTTTATCAGTAAATATCTCCACTGAGATTAAGAAAAGCAGTAGCTTAATAAATTAAGTACTTCCTGGTATGGTTACTGTACTGGTAACTTCCCAAAAGAATCTGGATTGTGTTGAGGGAACAGAGAAAAAAGCCCATTAAATCCTGCACTTACGAATTGGGTAGGCAGCTGTATATCAGGGAGTAAACCTTCTGAGAATAAAAACACCTGGAGCTTGTTAAGGTAATTACATAGGGGAAAGGATAATGTACTGGGAACTCCTCAGAAGAATCTGATTTGTCGTGAGGGGAGAGAGATAAAAGCTCATTTAGGAACGACATGAACATGCTGCGTAGGTAGCTGTTTATCAGTAAATATCTCCACTGAGATTAAGAAAAGCAGTAGCTTAATAAATTAAGTACTTCCTGGTATGGTTACTGTACTGGTAACTCCCCAAAAGAATCTGAATTGTGGTGAGGGAACAGAGAAAAAAGCTCATTAATACCTGCACTTACGAATTGGGTAGGCAGCTGTATATCAGGGTTAAACCTTCTGAGAATAAAAACAGCTGGAGCTTGTTAAGGTAATTACACAGGAGAAAGGATAATGTACTGGGAACTCCTCAGAAGAATCTGATTTGTGGTGAGGGGAGAGAGATAAAAGCTCATTTAGGAACGATACGAACATGCTGCGTAGGTAGCTGTTTTTCAGTAAATATCTCCACTGAGTTTAAGAAAAGCAGTAGCTTAATAAATTAAGTACTTCCTGGTACGGTTACTGTACTGGTAACTCCCCAAAAGAATCTGAATTGTGGTGAGGGAACAGAGAAAAAAGCTCATTAATACCTGCACTTACGAATTGGGTAGGCAGCTGTATATCAGGGTTAAACCTTCTGAGAATAAAAACAGCTGGAGCTTGTTAAGGTAATTACACAGGGGAAAGGATAATGTACTGGGAACTCCTCAGAAGAATCTGATTTGTGGTGAGGGGAGAGAGATAAAAGCTCATTTAGGAACGACATGAACAGGCTGCGTAGGTAGCTGTTTATCAGTAAATATCTCCACTGAGATTAAGGAAAGCAGTAGCTAAATAAATTAAGTACTTCCTGGTATGGTTACTGTACTGGTAACTCCTCAAAAGTATCTGGATTGTGGTGAGGGAACAGAGAAAAAAGCTCATTTAGGAACGACATCAACAGGCTGCGTAGGTAGCTGTTTATCAGTAAATATCTCCACTGAGATTAAGGAAAGCAGTAGCTAAATAAATTAAGTACTTCCTGGTATGGTTACTGTACTGGTAACTCCTCAAAAGTATCTGGATTGTGGTGAGGGAACAGAGAAAAAAGCTCATTTAGGACCTGCACTTACGATGGGGTTAGTCAGCAGTATATCAGGGAGTAAACCTTCTGAGAATAAAAACAGCTGGAGCATGTTAAGGTAATTACACAGGGAAAAGGATAATGTACTGGGAACTCCTCAGAAGAATCTGATTAATGGTGAGGGGAGAGAGATAAAAGCTCATTTAGGAACGACATGAACATGCTGCGTAGGTAGCTGTTTATCAGTAAATATCTCCACTGAGATTAAGAAAAGCAGTAGCTTAATAAATTAAGTACTTCCTGGTATGGTTATTGTACTGGTAACTTCCCAATAGAATCTGAATTGTGGTGAGGGAACAGACAAAAAAGCTCATTTAGGACCTGCACTTACGAAGGGGGTAGGCAGCTGTATATCAGGGAGTAAACCTTCTGAGAACAAAAACAGCTGGAGCTTGTTAAGGTAATTACACAGGGGAAAGGATAATGTACTGGGAACTCCTCAGAAGAATCTGATTTGTGGTGAGGGGAGAGAGATAAAAGCTCATTTAGGAACGACATGAACGTGCTGTGTTGTAGCTGATTATTAGTAAATATCTGCACTGAGATTAAGAAAAGCAGTAGCTTAATAAATTAAGTATTTCCTGGTATGGTTACTGTACTGGTAACTCCCCAAAAGAATCTGGATTGTGGTGAGGGAACAGAGAAAAAAAGCTCATTTAGGACCTGCACTTACGAAGGGGGTAGGCAGCTGTATATCAGGGAGTAAACCTTCTGAGAATAAAAACAGCTGGAGCTTGTTAAGGTAATTACACAGGGGAAAGGATAATGTACTGGGAACTCCTCAGAAGAATCTGATTTGTGGTGAGGGGAGAGAGATAAAAGCTCATTTAGGAACGACATGAACATGCTGCGTAGGTAGCTGTTTATCAGTAAATATCTCCACTGAGATTAAGAAAAGCAGTAGCTTAATAAATTAAGTACTTCCTGGTATGGTTACTGTACTGGTAACTTCCCAAAAGAATCTGGATTGTGGTGAGGGAACAGAGAAAAATGCTCAATAAGACCTGCACTTACGAATTGGGTAGGCAGCTGTATATCAGGGATTAAACCTTCTGAGAATAAAAACAGCTGGAGCACGTTAAGGTAATTACACGGGGGAAAGGATAATGTACTGGGAACTCCTCAGAAGAATCTGATTAGTGGTGAGGGGAGAGAGATAAAAGCTCATTTAGGAACGAAATGAACATGCTGCGTAGGTAGCTGTTTATCAGTAAATATCTCCACTGAGATTAAGAAAAGCAGTAGCTTAAAAAATTAAGTACTTCCTGGTATGGTTACTGTACTGGTAACTTCCCAAAAGAATCTGGATTGTGGTGAGGGAACAGAGAAAAAAGCTCATTTAGGACCTGCACTTACGAAGGGGGTAGGCAGCTGTATATCAGGGAGTAAACCTTCTGAGAATAAAAACACCTGGAGCTTGTTAAGGTAATTACACAGGGGAAAGGATAATGTACTGGGAACTCCTCAGAAGAATCTGATTTGTCGTGAGGGGAGAGAGATAAAAGCTCATTTAGGAACGACATGAACATGCTGCGTAGGTAGCTGTTTATCAGTAAATATCTCCACTGAGATTAAGAAAAGCAGTAGCTTAATAAATTAAGTACTTCCTGGTATGGTTACTGTACTGGTAACTTCCCAAAAGAATCTGGATTGTGGTGAGGGAACAGAGAATAAAGCTCAATAAGACCTGCACTTACGAATTGGGTAGGCAGCTGTATATCAGGGAGTAAACTTTCTGAGAATAAAAACACCTGGAGCTGGTTAAGGTAATTACACAGGGGAAAGGATAATGTACTGGGAACTCCTCAGAAGAATCTGATTTGTGGTGAGGGGAGAGAGATAAAAGCTCATTTAGGAACGACATGAACATGCTGCGTAGGTAGCTGTTTATCAGTAAATATCTCCACTGAGATTAAGAAAAGCAGTAGCTTAATAAATTAAGTACTTCCTGGTATGGTTACTGTACTGGTAACTTCCCAAAAGAATCTGGATTGTGGTGAGGGAACAGAGAAAAAAGCTCATTAATACCTGCACTTACGAATTGGGTAGGCAGCTCTATATCAGGGTTAAACCTTCTGAGAATAAAAACAGCTGGAGCTTGTTAAGGTAATTACACAGGAGAAAGGATAATGTACTGGGAACTCCTCAGAAGAATCTGATTTGTGGTGAGGGGAGAGAGATAAAAGCTCATTTAGGAACGATACGAACATGCTGCGTAGGTAGCTGTTTTTCAGTAAATATCTCCACTGAGTTTAAGAAAAGCAGTAGCTTAATAAATTAAGTACTTCCTGGTACGGTTACTGTACTGGTAACTCCCCAAAAGAATCTGAATTGTGGTGAGGGAACAGAGAAAAAAGCTCATTAATACCTGCACTTACGAATTGGGTAGGCAGCTGTATATCAGGGTTAAACCTTCTGAGAATAAAAACAGCTGGAGCTTGTTAAGGTAATTACACAGGGGAAAGGATAATGTACTGGGAACTCCTCAGAAGAATCTGATTTGTGGTGAGGGGAGAGAGATAAAAGCTCATTTAGGAACGACATGAACAGGCTGCGTAGGTAGCTGTTTATCAGTAAATATCTCCACTGAGATTAAGGAAAGCAGTAGCTAAATAAATTAAGTACTTCCTGGTATGGTTACTGTACTGGTAACTCCTCAAAAGTATCTGGATTGTGGTGCGGGAACAGAGAAAAAAGCTCATTTAGGAACGACATGAACAGGCTGCGTAGGTAGCTGTTTATCAGTAAATATCTCCACTGAGATTAAGGAAAGCAGTAGCTAAATAAATTAAGTACTTCCTGGTATGGTTACTGTACTGGTAACTCCTCAAAAGTATCTGGATTGTGGTGAGGGAACAGAGAAAAAAGCTCATTTAGGACCTGCACTTACGATGGGGTTAGTCAGCAGTATATCAGGGAGTAAACCTTCTGAGAATAAAAACAGCTGGAGCATGTTAAGGTAATTACACAGGGAAAAGGATAATGTACTGGGAACTCCTCAGAAGAATCTGATTAATGGTGAGGGGAGAGAGATAAAAGCTCATTTAGGAACGACATGAACATGCTGCGTAGGTAGCTGTTTATCAGTAAATATCTCCACTGAGATTAAGAAAAGCAGTAGCTTAATAAATTAAGTACTTCCTGGTATGGTTATTGTACTGGTAACTTCCCAATAGAATCTGAATTGTGGTGAGGGAACAGACAAAAAAGCTCATTTAGGACCTGCACTTACGAAGGGGGTAGGCAGCTGTATATCAGGGAGTAAACCTTCTGAGAACAAAAACAGCTGGAGCTTGTTAAGGTAATTACACAGGGGAAAGGATAATGTACTGGGAACTCCTCAGAAGAATCTGATTTGTGGTGAGGGGAGAGAGATAAAAGCTCATTTAGGAACGACATGAACGTGCTGTGTTGTAGCTGATTATTAGTAAATATCTCCACTGAGATTAAGAAAAGCAGTAGCTTAATAAATTAAGTATTTCCTGGTATGGTTACTGTACTGGTAACTCCCCAAAAGAATCTGGATTGTGGTGAGGGAACAGAGAAAAAAGCTCATTTAGGACCTGCACTTACGAAGGGGGTAGGCAGCTGTATATCAGGGAGTAAACCTTCTGAGAATAAAAACAGCTGGAGCTTGTTAAGGTAATTACACAGGGGAAAGGATAATGTACTGGGAACTCCTCAGAAGAATCTGATTTGTGGTGAGGGGAGAGAGATAAAAGCTCATTTAGGAACGACATGAACATGCTGCGTAGGTAGCTGTTTATCAGTAAATATCTCCACTGAGATTAAGAAAAGCAGTAGCTTAATAAATTAAGTACTTCCTGGTATGGTTACTGTACTGGTAACTTCCCAAAAGAATCTGGATTGTGGTGAGGGAACAGAGAAAAATGCTCAATAAGACCTGCACTTACGAATTGGGTAGGCAGCTGTATATCAGGGATTAAACCTTCTGAGAATAAAAACAGCTGGAGCTCGTTAAGGTAATTACACGGGGGAAAGGATAATGTACTGGGAACTCCTCAGAAGAATCTGATTAGTGGTGAGGGGAGAGAGATAAAAGCTCATTTAGGAACGAAATGAACATGCTGCGTAGGTAGCTGTTTATCAGTAAATATCTCCACTGAGATTAAGAAAAGCAGTAGCTTAAAAAATTAAGTACTTCCTGGTATGGTTACTGTACTGGTAACTTCCCAAAAGAATCTGGATTGTGGTGAGGGAACAGAGAAAAAAGCTCATTTAGGACCTGCACTTACGAAGGGGGTAGGCAGCTGTATATCAGGGAGTAAACCTTCTGAGAATAAAAACACCTGGAGCTTGTTAAGGTAATTACACAGGGGAAAGGATAATGTACTGGGAACTCCTCAGAAGAATCTGATTTGTCGTGAGGGGAGAGAGATAAAAGCTCATTTAGGAACGACATGAACATGCTGCGTAGGTAGCTGTTTATCAGTAAATATCTCCACTGAGATTAAGAAAAGCAGTAGCTTAATAAATTAAGTACTTCCTGGTATGGTTCCTGTACTGGTAACTTCCCAAAAGAATCTGGATTGTGGTGAGGGAACAGAGAATAAAGCTCAATAAGACCTGCACTTACGAATTGGGTAGGCAGCTGTATATCAGGGAGTAACCTTTCTGAGAATAAAAACACCTGGAGCTTGTTAAGGTAATTACACAGGGGAAAGGATAATGTACTGGGAACTCCTCAGAAGAATCTGATTTGTGGTGAGGGGAGAGAGATAAAAGCTCATTTAGGAACGACATGAACATGCTGCGTAGGTAGCTGTTAATCAGTAAATATCTCCACTGAGATTAAGAAAAGCAGTAGCTTAATAAATTAAGTACTTCCTGGTATGGTTACTGTACTAGTAACTTCCCAAAAGAATCTGGATTTTGGTGAGGGAACAGAGAAAAAAGCTCATTAATACCTGCACTTACGAATTGGGTAGGCAGGTGTATATCAGGGTTAAACCTTCTGAGAATAAAAACAGCTGGAGCTTGTTAAGGTAATTACACAGGTGAAAGGATAATGTACTGGGAACTCCTCAGAAGAATCTGATTTGTGGTGAGGGGAGAGAGATAAAAGCTCCTTTAGGAACGACATGAACATGCTGCGTAGGTAGCTGTTTATCAGTAAATATCTCCACTGAGATTAAGAAAAGCAGTAGCTTAATAAATTAAGTACTTCCTGGTATGGTTATTGTACTGGTAACTTCCCAAAAGAATCTGAATTGTGGTGAGGGAACAGAGAAAAAAGCTCATTTAGGACCTGCACTTACGAAGGGGGTAGGCAGCTGTATATCAGGGAGTAAACCTTCTGAGAACAAAAACAGCTGGAGCTTGTTAAGGTAATTATACAGGGGAAAGGATAATGTACTGGGAACTCCTCAGAAGAATCTGATTTGTGGTGAGGGGAGAGAGATAAAAGCTCATTTAGGAACGACATGAACGTGCTGTGTTGTAGCTGATTATTAGTAAATATCTACACTGAGATTAAGAAAAGCAGTAGCTTAATAAATTAAGTACTTCCTGGTATGGATACTCTACTGGTACCTCCCCAAAAGAATCTGGATTGTGGTGAGGGAACAGAGAAATAAGCGCATTTAGGACCTGCACTTACCAAAGGGGTAGGCAGCTGTATATCAGGGAGTAAACCTTCTGAGAATAAAAACAGCTGGAGCTTGTTAAGGAAATTACACAGGGGAAAGGATAATGTACTGGGAACTCCTCAGAAGAATCTGATTTGTGGTGAGGGGAGAGAGATAAAAGCTCATTTAGGAACGACATGAACATGCTGCGTAGGTAGCTGTTTATCAGTAAATATCTCCACTGAGATTAAGAAAAGCAGTAGCTTAATCAATTAAGTACTTCCTGGTATGGTTACTGTACTGGTAACTTCCCAAAAGAATCTGGATTGTGTTGAGGGAACAGAGAAAAAAGCCCATTAAATCCTGCACTTACGAATTGGGTAGGCAGCTGTATATCAGGGAGTAACCCTTCTGAGAATAAAAACACCTGGAGCTTGTTAAGGTAATTACATAGGGGAAAGGATAATGTACTGGGAACTCCTCAGAAGAATCTGATTTGTCGTGAGGGGAGAGAGATAAAAGCTCATTTAGGAACGACATGAACATGCTGCGTAGGTAGCTGTTTATCAGTAAATATCTCCACTGAGATTAAGAAAAGCAGTAGCTTAATAAATTAAGTACTTCCTGGTATGGTTACTGTACTGGTAACTTCCCAAAAGAATCTGGACTGTGGTGAGGGAACAGAGAAAAAAGCTCATTAATACCTGCACTTACGAATTGGGTAGGCAGCTCTATACAGGGTTAAACCTTCTGAGAATAAAAACAGCTGGAGCTTGTTAAGGTAATTACACAGGAGAAAGGATAATGTACTGGGAACTCCTCAGAAGAATCTGATTTGTGGTGAGGGGAGAGAGATAAAAGCTCATTTAGGAACGACACGAACATGCTGCGTAGGTAGCTGTTTTTCAGTAAATATCTCCACTGAGTTTAAGAAAAGCAGTAGCTTAATAAATTAAGTACTTCCTTGTACGGTTACTGTACTGGTAACTCCCCAAAAGAATCTGAATTGTGGTGAGGGAACAGAGAAAAAAGCTCATTAATACCTGCACTTACGAATTGGGTAGGCAGCTGTATATCAGGGTTAAACCTTCTGAGAATAAAAACAGCTGGAGCTTGTTAAGGTAATTACACAGGGGAAAGGATAATGTACTGGGAACTCCTCAGAAGAATCTGATTTGTGGTGAGGGGAGAGAGATAAAAGCTCATTTAGGAACGACATGAACAGGCTGCGTAGGTAGCTGTTTATCAGTAAATATCTCCACTGAGATTAAGGAAAGCAGTAGCTAAATAAATTAAGTACTTCCTGGTATGGTTACTGTACTGGTAACTCCTCAAAAGTATCTGGATTGTGGTGAGGGAACAGAGAAAAAAGCTCATTTAGGACCTGCACTTACGATGGGGTTAGGCAGCAGGATATCAGGGAGTAAACCTTCTGAGAATAAAAACAGCTGGAGCATGTTAAGGTAATTACACAGGGAAAAGGATAATGTACTGGGAACTCCTCAGAAGAATCTGATTAATGGTGAGGGGAGAGAGATAAAAGCTCATTTAGGAACGACATGAACATGCTGCGTAGGTAGCTGTTTATCAGTAAATATCTCCACTGAGATTAAGAAAAGCAGTAGCTTAATAAATTAAGTACTTCCTGGTATGGTTATTGTACTGGTAACTTCCCAATAGAATCTGAATTGTGGTGAGGGAACAGACAAAAAAGCTCATTTAGGACCTGCACTTACGAAGGGGGTAGGCAGCTGTATATCAGGGAGTAAACCTTCTGAGAACAAAAACAGCTGGAGCTTGTTAAGGTAATTACACAGGGGAAAGGATAATGTACTGGGAACTCCTCAGAAGAATCTGATTTGTGGTGAGGGGAGAGAGATAAAAGCTCATTTAGGAACGACATGAACGTGCTGTGTTGTAGCTGATTATTAGTAAATATCTCCACTGAGATTAAGAAAAGCAGTAGCTTAATAAATTAAGTATTTCCTGGTATGGTTACTGTACTGGTAACTCCCCAAAAGAATCTGGATTGTGGTGAGGGAACAGAGAAAAAAGCTCATTTAGGACCTGCACTTACGAAGGGGGTAGGCAGCTGTATATCAGGGAGTAAACCTTCTGAGAATAAAAACACCTGGAGCTTGTTAAGGTAATTACACAGGGGAAAGGATAATGTACTGGGAACTCCTCAGAAGAAACTGATTTGTGGTGAGGCGAGAGAGATAAAAGCTCATATAGGAACGACATGAACATGCTGGGTAGGTAGCTGTTTATCAGTAAATATCTCCACTGAGATTAAGAAAAGCAGTAGCTTAATGAATTAAGTACTTCCTGGTATGGTTACTGTACTGGTAACTTCCCAAAAGAATCTGGATTGTGGTGAGGGAACAGAGAAAAAAGCTCATTAATACCTGCCCTTACGAATTGGGTAGGCAGCTGTATATCAGGGTTAAACCTTCTGAGAATAAAAACAGCTGGAGCTTGTTAAGGTAATTACACAGGGGAAAGGATAATGAACTGGGAACTCCTCAGAAGAATCTGATTTGTGGTGAGGGGAGAGAGATAAAAGCTCTTTTAGGAACGACATGAACATGCTGCGTAGGTAGCTGTTTATCAGTAAATATCTCCACTGAGATTAAGAAAAGCATTGGCTTAATAAATTAAGTACTTCCTGGTATGGTTACTGTACTGGTAACTCCCCAAATTGTGGTGAGGGAACAGAGCAAAAAGCTCATTTAGGACCTGCACTTACGAAGGGGGTAGGCAGCTGTATATCAGGGAGTAAACCTTCTGAGTATAAAAACAGCTGGAGCTTGTTAAGGTAATTACACAGGGGAAAGGATAATGTACTGGGAACTCCTCAGAAGAATCTGATTTGTGGTGAGGGGAGAGAGATCAAAGCTCATTTAGAAACGACATGAACATGCTGCGTAGGTAGCTGTTTATCAGTAAATATCTCCACTGAGATTAAGAAAAGCAGTAGCTTAATAAATTAAGTACTTCCTGGTATGGTTACTGTACTGGTAACTCCTCAAAAGAATCTGGATTGTGGTGAGGGAACAGAGAAAAAAGCTCATTTAGGACCTGCACTTACGATGGGGGTAGGCAGCAGTATATCAGGGAGTAAACCTTCTGAGAATAAAAACAGCTGGAGCCTGTTAAGGTAATTACACAGGGAAAAGGATAATGTACTGGGAACTCCTCAGAAGAATCTGATTAGTGGTGAGGGGAGAGAGATAAAAGCTCATTTAGGAACGACATGAACATGCTGCGTAGGTAGCTGTTTATCAGTAAATATCTCCACTGAGATTAAGAAAAGCAGTAGCTTAATAAATTAAGTACTTCCTGGTATGGTTACTGTACTGGTAACTTCCCAAAAGAATCTGAATTGTGGTGAGGGAACAGGGAAAAAAGCTCATTTATGACCTGCACTTACGAAAGGGGTAGGCAGCTGTATATCAGGGAGTAAAGATTCTGAGAACAAAAACAGCTGGAGCTTGTTAAGGTAATTACACAGGGGAAAGGATAATGTACTGGGAACTCCTCAGAAGAATCTGATTTGTGGTGAGGGGAGAGAGATAAAAGCTCATTTAGGAACGACATGAATATACTGCGTAGGTAGCTGTTTATCAGTAAATATCTCCACTGAGATTAAGAAAAGCAGTAGCTTAATAAATTAAGTACTTCCTGGTATGGTTACTGTACTGGGAACTTCCCAAAGAATCTGAATTGTGGTGAGGGAACAGAGAAAAAAGCTCATTTAGGACCTGCACTTACGAAGGGGGTAGGCAGCAGTATATCAGGGAGTAAACCATCTGAGAACAAAAACAGCTGGAGCTTGTTAAGGTAATTACACAGGGGAAAGGATAATGTACTGGGAACTCCTCAGAAGAATCTGATTTGTGGTGAGGGGAGAGAGATAAAAGCTCATTTAGGAACGACATGAACGTGCTGTGTTGTAGCTGATTATTAGTAAATATCTCCACTGTGATTAAGAAAAGCAGTGGCTTAATAAATTAAGTACTTCCTGGTATGGATACTCTACTGGTACCTCCCCAAAAGAATCTGGATTGTGGTGAGGGAACAGAGAAATCAGCGCATTTAGGACCTGCACTTACCAAAGGGTTAGGCAGCTGTATATCAGGGAGTAAAACTTCTGAGAATAAAAACACCTGGAGCTTGTTAAGGTAATTACACAGGGGAAAGGATAATGTACTGGGAACTCCTCAGAAGAATCTGATTTGTGGTGAGGGGAGAGAGATAAAAGCTCATTTATGAACGACATGAACATGCTGCGTAGGTAGCTGTTTATCAGTAAATATCTCCACTGAGATTAAGAAAAGCAGTAGCTTAATAAATTAAGTACTTCCTGGTATGGTTATTGTACTGGTAACTTTCCAAAAGAATCTGGATTGTGGTGAGGGAACAGAGAAAAAAGCTCATTAAGACCTGCACTTACGAATTGGGTAGGCAGCTGTATATCAGGGAGTAAACCTTCTGAGAATAAAAACAGCTGGAGCTTGTTAAGGTAATTACACAGGGGAAAGGATAATGTACTGGGAACTCCTCAGAAGAATCTGATTTGTGGTGAGGGCAGAGAGATAAAAGCTCATTTAGGAACGACATGAACATGCTGCGTAGGTAGCAGTTTATCAATTAATATCTCCACTGAGATTAAGAAAAGCAGTAGCTTAATAAATTAAGTACTTCCTGGTATGGTTACTGTACTGGTAACTCCCCAAAAGAATCTGGATTGTGGAGGGAACAGAGAAAAAAGCTCATTTAGGACCTGCAGTTACGAAGGTGGTAAGCAGCTATATATCAGGGAGTAAACCTTCTGAGAATAAAAACAGCGGGAGCTTGTTAAGGTAATTACACATGGGAAAGGATAATGTACTGGGAACTCCTCAGAAGAATCTGATTTGTTTTGAGGGGAGAGAGATAAAAGCTCATTTAGGAACGACCTGAACATGCTGCGTAGGTAGCTGTTTATCAGTAAATATCTCCACTGAGATTAAGAAAAGCAGTAGCTTAATAAATTAAGTACTTCCTGGTATGGTTACTGTACTGGTAACTCCCCAAAAGAATCTGCATTGTGGTGAGGGAACAGAGAAAAATGCTTATTTAGGACCTGCACTTACGTAGGGGATAGGCAGCTGTATATCAGGGAGTAAACCTTCTGTGAATAAAAACAGCTGTAAGTTGTTAAGGTAATTACACAGGGGAAAGGATAATGTACAGGGAAGTCCTCAGAAGAATCTTATTTGTGGTGAGGGCAGAGAGATTAAAGCTCATTTAGGAACGACGTGAACATGCTGCGTAGGTAGCTGTTTATCAGTAAATATCTCCACTGTGATTAAGAAAAGCAGTAGCTTAATAAATTAAGTACTTCCTGGTATGGTTACTGTACTGGTAACACCCCAAAAGAATCTGGATTGTGGTGAGGGAACAGAGAAAAAGCTCATTTAGGACCTGCACTTACGAAGGGGGTATGCAGCTGTATATCAGGGAGTAAACCTTCTGAGAATAAACACAGCTGGAGCTTGTTAAGGTAATTACACAGGGGAAAGGATAATGTACTGGGAACTCCTCAGAAGAATCTGATTGGTGGTGAGGGGAGAGAGATAAAAGCTCATTTAGGAACGATATGAACATGCTGCATACGTAGCTGTTTATCAGTAAATATCTCCACTGAGATTAAGAAAAGCAGTAGCTTAATAAATTAAGTACTTCCTGGTATGGTTACTGTACTGGTAACTCCACAAAAGAATCTGGATTGTGGTGAGGGAACGGAGAAAAAAGCTCAGTTAGGACCTGCAGTTACGAAGGGGGTAGGCAGCTGTATATCAGGAGTAAACCTTCTGAGAATTAAAACAGCTGGAGCTTGTTAAGGTAATTACACAGGAGAAAGGAAAATGTACTGGGAACTCCTCAGAAGAATCTGATTTGTGGTGAGGGGAGAGAGATAAAAGCTCATTTAGGAACGACATGAACATGCTGCGTAGGTGGCAGTTTGTCAGTAAATATCTCCACTGAGATTAAGAAAAGCAGTAGCTTAATAAATTAAGTACTTCCTGTTGTGGTTACTGTACTGGTAACTCCCCAAAAGAATCTGGATTGTGGTGAGGGAACAGAGAAAAAAGCTCATTTAGGACCTGCACTTACGAAGGGGGTAAGCAGCTGTATATCAGGGAGTAAAACTTCTGAGAATAAAAACAGCTGGAGCTTGTTAAGGTAATTACACAGGGGAAAGGATAATGTACTGGGAACTTCTCAGAAGAATCTGATTTGTTTTGAGTGGAGAGAGATAAAAGCTCATTTAGGAACGACGTGAACATGCTGCGTAGGTAGCTGTTTATCAGTAAATATCTCCACTGAGATTAAGAAAAGCAGTAGCTTAATAAATTAAGTACTTCCTGGTATGGTTATTCTACTGGTAACTCCCCAAAAGAATCTGGATTGTGGTGAGGGAACAGAGAAAAAGCTTATTTAGGACCTGCACTTACGTAGGGGGTAGGCAGCTGTATATCAGGGAGTAAACCTTCTGAGAATAAAAAGAGCTGGAACTTGTTAAGGTAATTACACAGGGGAAAGGATAATGTACTGGGAACTCCTCAGAAGAATCTTATTTGTGGTGAGGCGAGAGAGATAAAAGCTCATTTAGGAACGACGTGAACATGCTGGGTAGGTAGCTGTTTATCAGTAAATATCTCCACTGTGATTAAGAAAAGCAGTAGCTTAATAAATTAAATACTTCCTGGTATGGTTACTGTACTGGTAACACCCCAAAAAAATCTGGAATGTGGTGAGGGAACAGAGAAAAAGCTCATTTAGGACCTGCACTTACGAAGGGGGTAGGCAGATGTATATCAGGGAGTAAACCTTCTGAGAATAAACACAGCTGGAACTTGTTAAGGTAATTACACAGGGGAAAGGATAATGTACTGGGAACTCCTCAGAAGAATCTGATTTGTGGTGAGGGGAGAGAGATAAAAGCTCATTTAGGAACGATATGAACATGCTGCATACGTAGCTGTTTATCAGTAAATATCTCCACTGCGATTAAGAAAAGCAGTAGCTTAATAAATTAAGGACTTCCTGGTATGGATACTGTACTGGTAACTCCCCAAAAGAATCTGGATTGTGGTGAGGGAACAGAGAAAAAAGCTCATTTAGGACATGCACTTACGAAGGAGGTAGGCAGCTGTATATCAGGGAGCAAACCTTCTGAGAATAAAAACAGCTTTAGCTTGTTAAGGTAATTACACAGGGGAAAGGATAATGTACTGGGAACTCCTGAGAAGAATCTGATTTGTGGTGAGGGGAGAGAGATAAAAGCTCCTTTAGGAACGACATGATCATGCTGCGTAGGTAGCTGTTTATCAGTAAATATCTCCACTGTGATTAAGAAAACAGTAGCTTAATAAATTAAGTACTTGCTGGTATGGTTACTCTACTGGTTACTCCCCAAAAGAATCTGGATTGTGGTGAGGGAACAGAGAAAGAAGCTCATTTAGGACCTGCACTTACGTAGGGGTTAGGCAGCTGTATATCAGGGAGTAAACCGTCTGAGAATAAAAACAGCTGGAACTTGTTAAGGTAATTACACAGGGGAAAGGATAATGTACTGGGAACTCCTCAGAAGAATCTTATTTGTGGTGAGGCGAGAGAGATAAAAGCTCATTTAGGAACGACGTGAACATGCTGCGTAGGTAGCTGTTTATCAGTAAATATCTCCACTGTGATTAAGAAAAGCAGTAGCTTAATAAATTAAGTACTTCCTGGTATGGTTACTGTACTGGTAACACCCCAAAAGAATCTGGATTGTGGTGAGGGAACAGAGAAAAAGCTCATTTAGGACCTGCACTTACGAAGGGGGTAGGCAGCTGTATATCAGGGAGTAAACCTTCTGAGAGTAAACACAGCTGGAGCTTGTTAAGGTAATTACACAGGGGAAAGGATAATGTACTGGGAACTCCTCAGAAGAATCTGATTTGTGGTGAGGGGAGAGAAATAAAAGCTCATTTTAGAACGACATGAACATGCTGCGTAGGTAGCTGTTTATCAGTAAATATCTCCACTGAGATTAAGAAAAGCAGTAGCTAAATAAATTAAGTACTTCCTGGTATGGTTACTCTACTGGTAACACCCCAAAAGAATCTGGATTGTGGTGAGGGAACAGAGAAAAAGCTCATTTAGGACCTGCACTTACGAAGGGGGTAGGCAGCTGTATATCAGGGAGTAAACCTTCTGAGAATAAACACAGCTGGAGCTTGTTAAGGTAATTACACAGGGGAAAGGATAATGTACAGGGAACTCCTCAGAAGAATCTGATTTGTGGTGAGGGGAGAGAGATAAAAGCTCATTTAGGAACGATATGAACATGCTGCATACGTAGCTGTTTATCAGTAAATATCTCCACTGCGATTAAGAAAAGCAGTAGCTTAATAAATTAAGGACTTCCTGGTATGGATACTGTACTGGTAACTCCCCAAAAGAATCTGGATTGTGGTGAGGGAACAGAGAAAAAAGCTCATTTAGGACATGCACTTACGAAGGAGGTAGGCAGCTGTATATCAGGGAGCAAACCTTCTGAGAATAAAAACAGCTTTAGCTTGTTAAGGTAATTACACAGGGGAAAGGATAATGTACTGGGAACTCCTGAGAAGAATCTGATTTGTGGTGAGGGGAGAGAGATAAAAGCTCCTTTAGGAACGACATGATCATGCTGCGTAGGTAGCTGTTTATCAGTAAATATCTCCACTGTGATTAAGAAAACAGTAGCTTAATAAATTAAGTACTTGCTGGTATGGTTACTCTACTGGTTACTCCCCAAAAGAATCTGGATTGTGGTGAGGGAACAGAGAAAGAAGCTCATTTAGGACCTGCACTTACGTAGGGGTTAGGCAGCTGTATATCAGGGAGTAAACCGTCTGAGAATAAAAACAGCTGGAACTTGTTAAGGTAATTACACAGGGGAAAGGATAATGTACTGGGAACTCCTCAGAAGAATCTTATTTGTGGTGAGGCGAGAGAGATAAAAGCTGATTTAGGAACGACGTGAACATGCTGCGTAGGTAGCTGTTTATCAGTAAATATCTCCACTGTGATTAAGAAAAGCAGTAGCTTAATAAATTAAGTACTTCCTGGTATGGTTACTGTACTGGTAACACCCCAAAAGAATCTGGATTGTGGTGAGGGAACAGAGAAAAAGCTCATTTAGGACCTGCACTTACGAAGGGGGTAGGCAGCTGTATATCAGGGAGTAAACCTTCTGAGAATAAACACAGCTGGAGCTTGTTAAGGTAATTACACAGGGGAAAGGATAATGTACTGGGAACTCCTCAGAAGAATCTGATTTGTGGTGAGGGGAGAGAAATAAAAGCTCATTTTAGAACGACATGAACATGCTGCGTAGGTAGCTGTTTATCAGTAAATATCTCCACTGAGATTAAGAAAAGCAGTAGCTAAATAAATTAAGTACTTCCTGGTATGGTTACTCTACTGGTAACACCCCAAAAGAATCTGGATTGTGGTGAGGGAACAGAGAAAAAGCTCATTTAGGACCTGCACTTACGAAGGGGGTAGGCAGCTGTATATCAGGGAGTAAACCTTCTGAGAATAAACACAGCTGGAGCTTGTTAAGGTAATTACACAGGGGAAAGGATAATGTACAGGGAACTCCTCAGAAGAATCTGATTTGTGGTGAGGGGAGAGAGATAAAAGCTCATTTAGGAACGATATGAACATGCTGCATACGTAGCTGTTTATCAGTAAATATCTCCACTGAGATTAAGAAAAGCAGTAGGGTCTGGAGATATAGCCTAGCGGCAAGAGTGCCTGCCTCGGATACACGAGGCCCTAGGTTCGATTCCCCAGCACCACATATACAGAAAATGGCCAGAAGCGGCGCTGTGGCTCAAGTGGCAGAGTGCTAGCCTTGAGCAGGAAGAAGCCAGGGACAGTGCTCAGGCCCTGAGTCCAAGGCCCAGGACTGGCCAAAAAAAAAAAAAAAAAAAAAAAAAAAGAAAAGCAGTAGCTTAATAAATTAAGTACTTCCTTTTATGATTACTGTACTGGTAACTCCCCAAAGAATCTAGATTGTGGTGAGGGAACATAGAAAAAAGCTCATTTAGGACCTGCACTTACGAAGGGGGTAGGCAGCTGTATATCAGGGAGTAAACCTTCTGAGAATAAAAACAGCTGGAGCTTGTTACGGTAATTACACAGGGGAAAGGATAATGTACTGGGAACTCCTCAGAAGAATCTGATTTGTGGTGAGGGGAGAGAGATAAAAGCTCCTTTAGGAACGACATGATCATGCTGCGTAGGTAGCTGTTTATCAGTAAATATCTCCACTGAGATTAAGAAAAGCAGTAGCTTAATAAATTAAGTACTTGCTGGTATGGTTACTCTACTGGTTACTCCCCAAAAGAATCTGGATTGTGGTGAGGGAACAGAGAAAGAAGCTCATTTAGGACCTGCACTTACGTAGGGGTTAGGCAGCTGTATATCAGGGAGTAAACCTTCTGAGAATAAAAACAGCTGGAGCTTGTTACGGTAATTACACAGGGGAAAGGATAATGTACTGGGAACTCCTCAGAAGAATCTGATTTGTGGTGAGGGGAGAGAGATAAAAGCTCATTTAGGAACGACATGAACATGCTGCAGACGTAGCTGTTTATCAGTAAATATCTCCACTGAGATTAAGAAAAGCAGTAGCTTAATAAATTAAGTACTTCCTGGTATGGTTACTGTACTGGTAACTCCCCAAAAGAATCTGGATTGTGGTGAGGGAACAGAGAAAAAAGCTCATTTAAGACCTGCACTTACGAAGGGGGTAGGCAGCTGTATATCAGGGAGTAAACCTTCTGAGAATAAAAACAGCTGGAGCTTGTTAAGGTAATTACACAGGGGAAAGGATAATGTACTGGGAACTCCTCAGATGAATCTGATTTGTGGTGAGGGGAGAGAGATAAAAGCTCATTTAGGAACGACATGAACATGCTGCGTAGGTAGCTGTTTATCAGTAAATATCTCCACTGAGATTAAGAAAAGCAGAAGCTTAATAAATTAAGTACTTCCTGGTATGGATACTGTACTGGTAACTCCCCAAAAGAATCTGGATTGTGTTGAGGGAACAGAGAAAAAAGCTCATTTATGACCTGCACATACGAAGGGGGTAGGCAGCTGTATATCAGGGAGTAAACCTTCTGAAAATAAAAACAGCTGGAGCTTGTTAAGGTAATTACACAGGGGAAAGGATAATGTACTGGGAACTCCTCAGAAGAATCTGATTTGTGGTGAGGGGAGAGAAATAAAAGCTCATTTAGGAACGACATGAACATGCTGCGTAGGTAGCTGTTTATCAGTAAATATCTCCACTGAGATTAAGAAAAGCAGTAGCTTAATAAATTAAGTACTTCCTGGTATGGTTACTGTACTGGTAACTCCCCAAAAGAATCTGGATTGTGGTGAGGGAACAGAGAAAAAAGCTCATTTAGGACCTGCACTTACGAAGGGGGTAGGCAGCTGTATATAAGGGAGTAAACCTTCTGAGAATAAAAACAGCTGGAGCATGTTAAGGTAATTACACAGGGGAAATTATAAAGTACTGGGAACTCCTCTGAAGAATCTGATTTGTGGTGAGGGGAGAGAGATAAAAGCTCATTAAGGAACGACATGAACATGCTGTGTAGGTAGCTGTTTATCAGTAAATATCTCCACTGAGATTAAGAAAAGCAGTAGCTTAATAAATTAAGTATTTCCTGGTATGGTTACTGTACTGGTAACTCCCCAAAAGAATCTGGATTGTGGTGAGCGAACAGAGAAAAAATCTCATTTATGACCTGCACTTACGAAGGGGATAGGCAGCTGTATATCAGGGAGTAAATCTTCTGAGAATAAAATCAGCTGGAGCTTGTTAAGGTAATTACACAGGGGAAAGGATAATGTACTGGGAACTCCTCAGAAGAATCTGATTTGTGGTGAGGGGAGAGTGATAAAAGCTTATTTAGGAACGACATGAACATGCTGCGTAGGTAGCTGTTTATCAGTAAATATCTCCACTGAGATTAAGAAAAGCAGTAGCTTAATAAATTAAGTACTTGCTGGTATGGTTACTGTATTGGTAACTCCCCAAAAGAATCTGGATTGTGGTGAGGGAACCGAGAAAAAAGCTCATTTAGGACCTGCACTTACGAAGGGGGTAGGCAGCTGTATATCAGGGAGTAAACCTTCTGAGAATAAAAACAGCTGGAGCTTGTTAAGGTAATTACACAGGGAAAGGATAATGTACTGGGAACTCCTCAGAAGAATCTGATTTGTGGTGAGGGGAGAGAGATAAAAGCTCATTTAGGAACGACATGAACATGCTGCGTAGGTAGCTGTTTATCAGTAAATATCTCCACTGAGATTAAGAAAAGCAGCAGCTTAATAAATTAAGTACTTCCTTGTATAGTTACTATACTGGTAACTCCACAAAAGAATCTGGATTGTAGTGAGGGAACAGAGAAAAAAGCTCATTTAGGACCTGCACTTACGAAGGCGGTATGCAGCTGTATATCATGGAGTAAACCTTCTGAGAATAAAAACAGCTGGAGCTTGTTAAGGTAATTACACAGGGGAAAGGATAATGTACTGGGAACTCCTCAGAAGAATCTGATTTGTGGTGAGGGGAGAGAGATAAAAGCTCATTTAGGAACGACATGAACATGCTGCGTAGGTAGCTGTTTATCAGTAAATATCTCCACTGAGATTAAGAAAAGCAGTAGCTTTATAAATTAAGTACTTCCTGATATGGTTACTGTACTGGTAACTCCCCAAAAGAATCTGGATTGTGGTGAGGGAACAGGGAAAAAAGTTCATTTAGGACCAGCACTTACGAAGGGGGTATGCAGCTGTATATCAGGGAGTAAACCTTCTGAGAATAAAAACAGCTGGAGCATGTTAAGTTAATTACACAGGGGAAAGGATAATGTACTGGGAACTCCTCAGAAGAATCTGATTTGTGGAGAGGAGAGAGAGATAAAAGCTCATTTAAGAACGACTTGAACATGCTGCGTAGGTAGCTGTTTATCAGTAAATATGTCCACTGAGATTAAGAAAAGCAGTAGCCTAATAAATTAAGTACTTCTTGTTATGGTTACTGTACTGGTAACTCCCCAAAAGAATGTGCATTGTGGTGAGGAAACAGAGAAAAAAGCTCATTTAGGACCTGCACTTACGAAGGGGGTAGGCAGCTGTATATCAGGGAGTAAACCTTCTGAGAATAAAAACAGCTGGAGCTTGTTAAGGTAATTACACAGGGGAAAGGATAATGTACTGGGAACTCCTCAGAAGAATCTGATTTGTGGTGAGGGGAGAGAGATAAAAGCTTATTTAGGAACGACATGAACATGCTGCGTAGGTAGCTGTTTATCAGTAAATATCTCCACTGAGATTAAGAAAAGCAGTAGGTTAATAAATTAAGTACTTCCTGGTATGGTTACTGTACTGGTAACTCCCCAAAAGAATCTGGATTGTGGTGAGGGAACAGAGAAAAAAGCTCATTTAGGACCTGCACTTACGAAGGGGGTAGGCAGCTGTATATCAGGGAGTAAACCTTCTGAGAATAAAAACAGCTGCAGCTTGTTAAGGTAATTACACAGGGGAAAGTATAAAGTACTGGGAACTCCTCAGAAGAATCTCATTTGTGGTGAGGGGAGAGAGATTAAAGGTCATTTACGAACGACATGAACATGCTGCGTAGGTAGCTGTTTATCAGTAAATATCTCCACTGAGATTAAGAAAAGCAGTAGGTTAATAAATTAATTAGTTCCTGGTATGGTTACTGTACTGGTAACTCCGCAAAAGAATCTGGATTGTGGTGAGGGAACAGAGAAAAAAGCTCATTTAGGACCTGCACTTACGAAGGGGGTAGGCAGCTGTTATCAGGGAGTAAACCTTCTGAGAATAAAAACAGCTGGAGCTTGTTAAGGTAATTACACAGGGGAAAGGATAATGTACTGGGAAATCCTCAGAAGAATCTGATTTGTGTTGAGGGGAGAGAGATAAAAGCTCATTTAGGAACGACATGAACATGCTGCGTAGGTAGCTGTTTATCAGTAAATATCTCCACTGAGATTAAGAAAAGCAGTAGCTTAATAAATTAAGTATTTCCTGGTATTGTTACTGTACTGGTAACTCCCCAAAAGAATCTGGATTGTGGTGAGCGAACAGAGAAAAAATCTCATTTATGACCTGCACTTACGAAGGGGGTAGGCAGCTGTATATCAGGGAGTAAACCTTCTGAGAATAAAATCAGCTGGACCTTGTTAAGGTAATTACACAGGGGAAAGGATAATGTACTGGGAACTCCTCAGAAGAATCTGATTTGTGGTGAGGGGAGAGTGATAAAAGCTTATTTAGGAACGACATGAACATGCTGCGTAGGTAGCTGTTTATCAGTAAATATCTCCACTGAGATTAAGAAAAGCAGTAGCTTAATAAATTAAGTACTTGCTGGTATGGTTACTGTATTGGTAACTCCCCAAAAGAATCTGGATTGTGGTGAGGGAACCGAGAAAAAAGCTCATTTAGGACCTGCACTTACGAAGGGGGTAGGCAGCTGTATATCAGGGAGTAAACCTTCTGAGAATAAAAACAGCTGGAGCTTGTTAAGGTAATTACACAGGGAAAGGATAATGTACTGGGAACTCCTCAGAAGAATCTGATTTGTGGTGAGGGGAGAGAGATAAAAGCTCATTTAGGAACGACATGAACATGCTGCGTAGGTAGCTGTTTATCAGTAAATATCTCCACTGAGATTAAGAAAAGCAGCAGCTTAATAAATTAAGTACTTCCTGGTATAGTTACTATACTGGTAACTCCACAAAAGAATCTGGATTGTAGTGAGGGAACAGAGAAAAAAGCTCATTTAGGACCTGCACTTACGAAGGCGGTATGCAGCTGTATATCATGGAGTAAACCTTCTGAGAATAAAAACAGCTGGAGCTTGTTAAGGTAATTACACAGGGGAAAGGATAATGTACTGGGAACTCCTCAGAAGAATCTGATTTGTGGTGAGGGGAGAGAGATAAAAGCTCATTTAGGAACGACATGAACATGCTGCGTAGGTAGCTGTTTATCAGTAAATATCTCCACTGAGATTAAGAAAAGCAGTAGCTTTATAAATTAAGTACTTCCTGATATGGTTACTGTACTGGTAACTCCCCAAAAGAATCTGGATTGTGGTGAGGGAACAGAGAAAAAAGCTCATTTAGGACCTGCACTTACGAAGGGGGTAGGCAGCTGTATATAAGGGAGTAAACCTTCTGAGAATAAAAACAGCTGGAGCATGTTAAGGTAATTACACAGGGGAAATTATAAAGTACTGGGAACTCCTCTGAAGAATCTGATTTGTGGTGAGGGGAGAGAGATAAAAGCTCATTTAGGAACGACATGAACATGCTGCGTAGGTAGCTGTTTATCAGTAAATATCTCCACTGAGATTAAGAAAAGCAGTAGCTTAATAAATTAAGTATTCCGGGTATGGTTACTGTACTGGTAACTCCCCAAAAGAATCTGGATTGTGGTGAGGGAACAGAGAAAAAAGCTCATTTAGGACCTGCACTTACGAAGGGGGTAGGCAGCTGTTATCAGGGAGTAAACCTTCTGAGAATAAAAACAGCTGGAGCTTGTTAAGGTAATTACACAGGGGAAAGGATAATGTACTGGGAAATCCTCAGAAGAATCTGATTTGTGTTGAGGGGAGAGAGATAAAAGCTCATTTAGGAACGACATGAACATGCTGCGTAGGTAGCTGTTTATCAGTAAATATCTCCACTGAGATTAAGAAAAGCAGTAGCTTAATAAATTAAGTATTTCCTGGTATTGTTACTGTACTGGTAACTCCCCAAAAGAATCTGGATTGTGGTGAGCGGACAGAGAAAAAATCTCATTTATGACCTGCACTTACGAAGGGGATAGGCAGCTGTATATCAGGGAGTAAACCTTCTGAGAATAAAATCAGCTGGAGCTTGTTAAGGTAATTACACAGGGGAAAGGATAATGTACTGGGAACTCCTCAGAAGAATCTGATTTGTGGTGAGGGGAGAGTGATAAAAGCTTATTTAGGAACGACATGAACATGCTGCGTAGGTAGCTGTTTATCAGTAAATATCTCCACTGAGATTAAGAAAAGCAGTAGCTTAATAAATTAAGTACTTGCTGGTATGGTTACTGTATTGGTAACTCCCCAAAAGAATCTGGATTGTGGTGAGGGAACCGAGAAAAAAGCTCATTTAGGACCTGCACTTACGAAGGGGGTAGGCAGCTGTATATCAGGGAGTAAAGCTTCTGAGAATAAAAACAGCTGGAGCTTGTTAAGGTAATTACACAGGGAAAGGATAATGTACTGGGAACTCCTCAGAAGAATCTGATTTGTGGTGAGGGGAGAGAGATAAAAGCTCATTTAGGAACGACATGAACATGCTGCGTAGGTAGCTGTTTATCAGTAAATATCTCCACTGAGATTAAGAAAAGCAGCAGCTTAATAAATTAAGTACTTCCTTGTATAGTTACTATACTGGTAACTCCACAAAAGAATCTGGATTGTAGTGAGGGAACAGAGAAAAAAGCTCATTTAGGACCTGCACTTACGAAGGCGGTATGCAGCTGTATATCATGGAGTAAACCTTCTGAGAATAAAAACAGCTGGAGCTTGTTAAGGTAATTACACAGGGGAAAGGATAATGTACTGGGAACTCCTCAGAAGAATCTGATTTGTGGTGAGGGGAGAGAGATAAAAGCTCATTTAGGAACGCCATGAACATGCTGCGTAGGTAGCTGTTTATCAGTAAATATCTCCACTGAGATTAAGAAAAGCAGTAGCTTTATAAATTAAGTACTTCCTGATATGGTTACTGTACTGGTAACTCCCCAAAAGAATCTGGATTGTGGTGAGGGAACAGGGAAAAAAGTTCATTTAGGACCAGCACTTACGAAGGGGGTATGCAGCTGTATATCAGGGAGTAAACCTTCTGAGAATAAAAACAGCTGGAGCATGTTAAGGTAATTACACAGGGGAAAGGATAATGTACTGGGAACTCCTCAGAAGAATCTGATTTGTGGAGAGGAGAGAGAGATAAAAGCTCATTTAAGAACGACTTGAACATGCTGCGTAGGTAGCTGTTTATCAGTTAATATGTCCACTGAGATTAAGAAAAGCAGTAGCCTAATAAATTAAGTACTTCTTGTTATGGTTACTGTACTGGTAACTCCCCAAAAGAATGTGGATTGTGGTGAGGAAACAGAGAAAAAAGCTCATTTAGGACCTGCACTTACGAAGGGGGTAGGCAGCTGTATATCAGGGAGTAAACCTTCTGAGAATAAAAACAGCTGCAGCTTGTTAAGGTAATTACACAGGGGAAAGTATAAAGTACTGGGAACTCCTCAGAAGAATCTCATTTGTGGTGAGGGGAGAGAGATTAAAGGTCATTTACGAACGACATGAACATGCTGCGTAGGTAGCTGTTTATCAGTAAATATCTCCACTGAGATTAAGAAAAGCAGTAGGTTAATAAATTAATTAGTTCCTGGTATGGTTACTGTACTGGTAACTCCGCAAAAGAATCTGGATTGTGGTGAGGGAACAGAGAAAAAAGCTCATTTAGGACCTGCACTTACGAAGGGGGTAGGCAGCTGTTATCAGGGAGTAAACCTTCTGAGAATAAAAACAGCTGGAGCTTGTTAAGGTAATTACACAGGGGAAAGGATAATGTACTGGGAAATCCTCAGAAGAATCTGATTTGTGTTGAGGGGAGAGAGATAAAAGCTCATTTAGGAACGACATGAACATGCTGCGTAGGTAGCTGTTTATCAGTAAATATCTCCACTGAGATTAAGAAAAGCAGTAGCTTAATAAATTAAGTATTTCCTGGTATTGTTACTGTACTGGTAACTCCCCAAAAGAATCTGGATTGTGGTGAGCGAACAGAGAAAAAATCTCATTTATGACCTGCACTTACGAAGGGGGTAGGCAGCTGTATATCAGGGAGTAAACCTTCTGAGAATAAAATCAGCTGGACCTTGTTAAGGTAATTACACAGGGGAAAGGATAATGTACTGGGAACTCCTCAGAAGAATCTGATTTGTGGTGAGGGGAGAGTGATAAAAGCTTATTTAGGAACGACATGAACATGCTGCGTAGGTAGCTGTTTATCAGTAAATATCTCCACTGAGATTAAGAAAAGCAGTAGCTTAATAAATTAAGTACTTGCTGGTATGGTTACTGTATTGGTAACTCCCCAAAAGAATCTGGATTGTGGTGAGGGAACCGAGAAAAAAGCTCATTTAGGACCTGCACTTACGAAGGGGGTAGGCAGCTGTATATCAGGGAGTAAACCTTCTGAGAATAAAAACAGCTGGAGCTTGTTAAGGTAATTACACAGGGAAAGGATAATGTACTGGGAACTCCTCAGAAGAATCTGATTTGTGGTGAGGGGAGAGAGATAAAAGCTCATTTAGGAACGACATGAACATGCTGCGTAGGTAGCTGTTTATCAGTAAATATCTCCACTGAGATTAAGAAAAGCAGCAGCTTAATAAATTAAGTACTTCCTGGTATAGTTACTATACTGGTAACTCCACAAAAGAATCTGGATTGTAGTGAGGGAACAGAGAAAAAAGCTCATTTAGGACCTGCACTTACGAAGGCGGTATGCAGCTGTATATCATGGAGTAAACCTTCTGAGAATAAAAACAGCTGGAGCTTGTTAAGGTAATTACACAGGGGAAAGGATAATGTACTGGGAACTCCTCAGAAGAATCTGATTTGTGGTGAGGGGAGAGAGATAAAAGCTCATTTAGGAACGACATGAACATGCTGCGTAGGTAGCTGTTTATCAGTAAATATCTCCACTGAGATTAAGAAAAGCAGTAGCTTTATAAATTAAGTACTTCCTGATATGGTTACTGTACTGGTAACTCCCCAAAAGAATCTGGATTGTGGTGAGGGAACAGAGAAAAAAGCTCATTTAGGACCTGCACTTACGAAGGGGGTAGGCAGCTGTATATAAGGGAGTAAACCTTCTGAGAATAAAAACAGCTGGAGCATGTTAAGGTAATTACACAGGGGAAATTATAAAGTACTGGGAACTCCTCTGAAGAATCTGATTTGTGGTGAGGGGAGAGAGATAAAAGCTCATTTAGGAACGACATGAACATGCTGCGTAGGTAGCTGTTTATCAGTAAATATCTCCACTGAGATTAAGAAAAGCAGTAGCTTAATAAATTAAGTATTCCGGGTATGGTTACTGTACTGGTAACTCCCCAAAAGAATCTGGATTGTGGTGAGGGAACAGAGAAAAAAGCTCATTTAGGACCTGCACTTACGAAGGGGGTAGGCAGCTGTTATCAGGGAGTAAACCTTCTGAGAATAAAAACAGCTGGAGCTTGTTAAGGTAATTACACAGGGGAAAGGATAATGTACTGGGAAATCCTCAGAAGAATCTGATTTGTGTTGAGGGGAGAGAGATAAAAGCTCATTTAGGAACGACATGAACATGCTGCGTAGGTAGCTGTTTATCAGTAAATATCTCCACTGAGATTAAGAAAAGCAGTAGCTTAATAAATTAAGTATTTCCTGGTATTGTTACTGTACTGGTAACTCCCCAAAAGAATCTGGATTGTGGTGAGCGGACAGAGAAAAAATCTCATTTATGACCTGCACTTACGAAGGGGATAGGCAGCTGTATATCAGGGAGTAAACCTTCTGAGAATAAAATCAGCTGGAGCTTGTTAAGGTAATTACACAGGGGAAAGGATAATGTACTGGGAACTCCTCAGAAGAATCTGATTTGTGGTGAGGGGAGAGTGATAAAAGCTTATTTAGGAACGACATGAACATGCTGCGTAGGTAGCTGTTTATCAGTAAATATCTCCACTGAGATTAAGAAAAGCAGTAGCTTAATAAATTAAGTACTTGCTGGTATGGTTACTGTATTGGTAACTCCCCAAAAGAATCTGGATTGTGGTGAGGGAACCGAGAAAAAAGCTCATTTAGGACCTGCACTTACGAAGGGGGTAGGCAGCTGTATATCAGGGAGTAAAGCTTCTGAGAATAAAAACAGCTGGAGCTTGTTAAGGTAATTACACAGGGAAAGGATAATGTACTGGGAACTCCTCAGAAGAATCTGATTTGTGGTGAGGGGAGAGAGATAAAAGCTCATTTAGGAACGACATGAACATGCTGCGTAGGTAGCTGTTTATCAGTAAATATCTCCACTGAGATTAAGAAAAGCAGCAGCTTAATAAATTAAGTACTTCCTTGTATAGTTACTATACTGGTAACTCCACAAAAGAATCTGGATTGTAGTGAGGGAACAGAGAAAAAAGCTCATTTAGGACCTGCACTTACGAAGGCGGTATGCAGCTGTATATCATGGAGTAAACCTTCTGAGAATAAAAACAGCAGGAGCTTGTTAAGGTAATTACACAGGGGAAAGGATAATGTACTGGGAACTCCTCAGAAGAATCTGATTTGTGGTGAGGGGAGAGAGATAAAAGCTCATTTAGGAACGCCATGAACATGCTGCGTAGGTAGCTGTTTATCAGTAAATATCTCCACTGAGATTAAGAAAAGCAGTAGCTTTATAAATTAAGTACTTCCTGATATGGTTACTGTACTGGTAACTCCCCAAAAGAATCTGGATTGTGGTGAGGGAACAGGGAAAAAAGTTCATTTAGGACCAGCACTTACGAAGGGGGTATGCAGCTGTATATCAGGGAGTAAACCTTCTGAGAATAAAAACAGCTGGAGCATGTTAAGGTAATTACACAGGGGAAAGGATAATGTACTGGGAACTCCTCAGAAGAATCTGATTTGTGGAGAGGAGAGAGAGATAAAAGCTCATTTAAGAACGACTTGAACATGCTGCGTAGGTAGCTGTTTATCAGTTAATATGTCCACTGAGATTAAGAAAAGCAGTAGCCTAATAAATTAAGTACTTCTTGTTATGGTTACTGTACTGGTAACTCCCCAAAAGAATGTGGATTGTGGTGAGGAAACAGAGAAAAAAGCTCATTTAGGACCTGCACTTACGAAGGGGGTAGGCAGCTGTATATCAGGGAGTAAACCTTCTGAGAATAAAAACAGCTGGAGCTTGTTAAGGTAATTACACAGGGGAAAGGTTAATGTACTGGGAACTCCTCAGAAGAATCTGATTTGTGGTGAGGGGAGAGAGATAAAAGCTTATTTAGGAACGACATGAACATGCTGCGTAGGTAGCTGTTTATCAGTAAATATCTCCACCGAGATTAAGAAAAGCAGTAGGTTAATAAATTAAGTACTTCCTGGTATGGTTACTGTACTGTTAACTCCCCAAAAGAATCTGGATTGTGGTGAGGGAACCGAGAAAAAAGCTCATTTAGGACCTGCACATACGAAGGGGGTAGGCAGCTGTATATCAGGGAGTAAACCTTCTGAGAACAAAAACCGCTGGAGCTTGTTAAGGTAATTACACAGGGGAAAGGATAATGTACTGGGAACTCCTCAGAAGAATCTGATTTGTGGTGAGGGGAGAGAGATAAAAGCTCATTTAGGAACCACATGAACATGCTGCGTACGTAGCTGTTTATCAGTACAAATCTCCAATGAGTTTAAGAAAAGCAGTAGCTTAATTAATTAAGTACTTCCTGGTATGGTTACTGTACTGGTAACTCCCCAAAAGAATCTGGATTGTGGTGAGGGAACAGAGAAAAAAGCTCATTTAGGACCTGCACTTACGAATGGGGTAGGCAGCTGTATATCATGGAGTAAAACTTCTGAGAATAAAAACAGCTGGAGCTTGTTAAGGTAATTACACAGGGGAAAGGATAATGTACTGGGAACTCCTCAGAAGAATCTGATTTGTGGTGAGCGGAGAGAGATAAAAGCTCATTAAGTAACGACATGAACATGCTGCGTAGGTAGCTGTTTATCAGTAAATATCTCCACTGAGATTAAGAAAAGCAGTAGCTTAATAAATTAAGTACTTCCTGGTATGGTTACTGTACTGGTAACTCCCCAAAAGAATCTGGATTGTGGTGAGGGAACAGAGAAAAAAGCTCATTTAGGACCTGCACTTACGAAGGGGGTTGGCAACTGTATATCAGGGAGTAAACCTTCTGAGAATAAAAACAGCTGGAGCTTGTTAAGGTAATTACACAGGGGAAAGGATAATGTACTGGGAACTCCACAGAAGAATCTGATTTGTGGTGAGGGGAGAGAGATAAAAGCTCATTTAGGAACGACATGAACATGCTGCGTAGGTAGCTGTTTATCAGTAAATATCTCCACTGAGCTTTAGAAAAGCAGTAGCTTAATAAATTAAGTACTTCCTGGTATGGATACTGTACTGGTAACTCCCCAAAAGAATCTGGATTGTGGTGAGGGAACAGAGAAAAAAGCTCATTTAGGACCTGCACTTACGAAGGGGGTAGGCAGCTGTATATCAGGGAGTAAAGCTTCTGAGAATAAAAACAGCTGCAGCTTGTTAAGGTAATTACACAGGGGAAAGGATAATGTACTGGGAACTCCTCAGAAGAATCTGATTTGTGGTGAGGGGGAGAGATAAAAGCTCATTTAGGAACTACATGTACATGCTGCTTAGGTAGCTGTTTATCAGTAAATATCTCCACTGAGATTAAGAAAAGCAGTAGCTTAATAAATTAAGTACTTCCTGGTATGGTTACTGTACTGGTAACTCCCCAAAAGAATCTGGATTTTGGTGAGGGAACAGAGAAAAGAGCTCATTTAGGACCTGCACTTACGAAGGGGGTAGGCAGCTGTATATCAGGGAGTAAACCTTCTGAGAATAAAAACAGCTGGAGCTTGTTAAGGTAATTACACAGGGGAAAGGATAATGTACTGGGAACTCCTCAGAAGAATCTGATTTGTGGTGAGGGGAGAGAGATAAAAGCTCATTTAGGAACGACATGAACATGCTGCGTAGGTAGCTGTTTATCAGTAAATATCTCCACTGAGATTAAGAAAAGCAGTAGCTTAATAAATTAAGTACTTCCTGGTATGGTTACTGTACTGGTAACTCCCCAAAAGAATCTGGATTGTGGTGAGGGAACAGAGAAAAAAGCTCATTTAGGATCTGCACTTACGAAGGTGGTAGGCAGCTGTATATCAGGGAGTAAACCTTCTGAGAATAAAAACAGCTGGAGCTTGTTAAGGTAATTACACAGGGGAAAGGATAATGTACTGGGAACTCCTCAGAAGAATCTGATTTGTGGTGAGGGGAGAGAGATAAAAGCTCATTTAGGAACGACATGAACATGCTGCGTAGGTAGCTGTTTATCAGTAAATATCTCCACTGAGCTTTAGAAGAGCAGTAGCTTAATAAATTAAGTACTTCCTGGTATGGTTACTGTACTGGTAACTCCCCAAAAGAATCTGGAGTGTGGTGAGGCAACAGAGAAAAAAGCTCATTTAGGACCTGCACTTACGAAGGGGGTAGGCAGCTGTATATCAGGGAGTAAAGCTTCTGAGAATAAAAACAGCTGCAGCTTGTTAAGGTAATTACACAGGGGAAAGGATAATGTACTGGGAACTCCTCAGAAGAATCTGATTTGTGGTGAGGGGGAGAGATAAAAGCTCATTTAGGAACTACATGTACATGCTGCTTAGGTAGCTGTTTATAAGTAAATATCTCCACTGAGATTAAGAAAAGCAGTAGCTTAATAAATTAAGTACTTCCTGGTATGGTTACTGTACTGGTAACTCCCCAAAAGAATCTGGATTTTGGTGAGGGAACAGAGAAAAGAGCTCATTTATGACCTGCACTTACGAAGGGGGTAGGCAGCTGTATATCAGGGAGTAAACCTTCTGAGAATAAAAACAGCTGGAGCTTGTTAAGGTAATTACACAGGGGAAAGGATAATGTACTGGGAACTTCTCAGATGAATCTGATTTGTGGTGAGGGGAGAGAGATAAAAGCTCATTTAGGAACGACATGAACATGCTGCGTAGGTAGCTGCTTATCAGTAAATATCTCCACTGAGCTTTAGGAAAGCAGTAGCTTAATAAATTAAGTACTTCCTGGTATGGTTACTGTACTGGTAACTCCCCAAAAGAATCTGGAGTGTGGTGAGGCAACAGAGAAAAAAGGTCATTTAAGACCTGCACTTACGAAGGGGGTAGGCAGCTGTATATCAGGGAGTAAAGCTTCTGAGAATAAAAACAGCTGCAGCTTGTTAAGGTAATTACACAGGGGAAAGGATAATGTACTGGGAACTCCTCAGAAGAATCTGATTTGTGGTGAGGGGAGAGAGATAAAAGATCATTTAGGAACTACATGTACATGCTGCTTAGGTAGCTGTTTATCAGTAAATATCTCCACTGAGATTAAGAAAAGCAGTAGCTTAATAAATTAAGTACTTCCTGGTATGGTTACTGTACTGGTAACTCCCCCAAAAGAATCTGGATTGTGGTGAGGGAACAGAGAAAAAAGCTCATTTAGGACCTGCACTTACGAAGGGGGTAGGCAGCTGTATATCAGGGAGTAAACCTTCTGAGAATAAAAACAGCTGGAGCTTGTTAAGGTAATTGCACAGGGGAAAGGATAATGTACTGGGAACTCCTCAGAAGAATCTGATTTGTGGTGAGGGGAGAGATAAAAGCTCATTTTGAAACGACATGAACATGCTGCGTAGGTAGCTGTTTATCAGTAAATATCTCCACTGAGATTAAGAAAAGCAGTAGCTTAATAAATTAAGTAGTTCCTGGTATGGTTACTGTACTGGTAACTCCCCAAAAGAATCTGGATTGTGGTGAGGGAACAGAGAAAAAAGCTCATTTAGGACCTGCACTTACGAAGGGGGTAGGCAGCTGTATATCAGGGAGTAAACCTTCTGAGAATAAAAACAGCTGGAGCTTGTTAAGGTAATTACACAGGGGAAAGGATAATGTACTGGGAACTCCTCAGAAGAATCTGATTTGTGGTGAGGGGAGAGAGAATAAAGCTCATTTAGGAATGACATGAACATGCTGCGTAGGTAGCTGTTTATCAGTAAATATCTCCACTGAGCTTTAGAAAAGCAGTAGCTTAATAAATTAAGTACTTCCTGGTATGGTTACTGTACTGGTAACTCCCCAAAATAATCTGGATTGTGGTGAGGGAACAGAGAAAAAAGCTCATTTAGGACCTGCACTTACGAAGGGGGTAGGCAGCTGTATATCAGGGAGTAAACCTTCTGAGAATAAAAACAGCTGGAGCTTGTTAAGGTAATTACACAGGGGAAAGGATAATGTACTGGGAACTCCTCAGAAGAATCTGATTTGTGGTGAGGGGAGAGAGATAAAAGCTCATTTAGGAACGACATGAACATGCTGCGTAGGTAGCTGTTTATCAGTAAATATCTCCACTGAGATTAAGAAAAGCAGTAGCTTAATAAATTAAGTACTTCCTGGTATGGTTACTGTACTGGTAACTCCCCAAAAGAATCTGGATTGTGGTGAGGGAACAGAGAAAAAAGCTCATTTAGAACCTGCACTTTCGAAGGGGGTAGGCAGCAGTATATCAGGGAATAAACCTTCTGAGAATAAAAACAGCTGGAGCTTGTTAAGGTAATTACACAGGGGAAAGGATAATGTACTGGGAACTCCTCAGAAGAATCTGATTTGTGGTGAGGGGAGAGAGATAAAAGCTCATTTAGGAACGACATGAACATGCTGCGTACGTAGTTGTTTATCAGAAAATATCTCCACTGAGATTAAAAAAAGCAGTAGCTTAATAAATTAAGTACTTCCTGGTATGGTTACTGTACTGGTAACTCCCCAAAAGAATCTGGATTGTGGTGAGGGAACAGAGAAAAATGCTCATTTAGGTCCTGCACTTACGAAGGGGGTAGGCAGCTGTATATCAGGGAGTAAACCTTGTGAGAATAAAAACAGCTGGAGCTTGTTAAGGTAATTACACAGGGGAAAGGATAATGTACTGGGAACTCCTCAGAGGAATCTGATTTGTGGTGTGGGGAGAGAGATAAAAGCTCATTTAGGAACGACATGAACATGCTGCATAAGTAGCTGTTTCTCAGTAAATATCTCCTCTGAGATTAAGAAAAGCAGTAGCTTAATAAATTAAGTACTTCTTGGTATGGTTACTGTACTGGTAACTCCCCAAAAGAATCTGGATTGTGGTGAGGGAACAGAGAAAAAAGCTCATTTATGACCTGCACTTTCGAAGGGGGTAGGCAGCGGTATATCAGGGAGTAAACCTTCTGAGAATAAAAACAGCTGGAGCTTGTTAAGGTAATTACGCAGGGGAAAGGATAATGTACTGGGAACTCCTCAGAAGAATCTGATTTGTGGTGAGGGGAGAGAGATAAAAGCTCATTTAGGAACTACATGTACATGCTGCTTAGGTAGCTGTTTATCAGTAAATATCTCCACTGAGATTAAGAAAAGCAGTAGCTTAATAAATTAAGTAGTTCCTGGTATGGTTACTGTACTGGTAACTCCCCAAAAGAATCTGGATTGTGGTGAGGGAACAGAGAAAAAAGCTCATTTATGACCTGCACTTACGAAGGGGGTAGGCAGCTGTATATCAGGGAGTAAACCTTCTGAGAATAAAAACAGCTGGAGCTTGTTAAGGTAATTACACAGGGGAAAGGATAATGTACTGGGAACTCCTCAGAAGAATCTGATTTGTGGTGAGGGGAGAGAGATAAAAGCTCATTTAGGAACTACATGTACATGCTGCTTAGGTAGCTGTTTATCAGTAAATATCTCCACTGAGATTAAGAAAAGCAGTAGCTTAATAAATTAAGTAGTTCCTGGTATGGTTACTGTACTGGTAACTCCCCAAAAGAATCTGGATTGTGGTGAGGGAACAGAGAAAAAAGCTCATTTATGACCTGCACTTACGAAGGGGGTAGGCAGCTGTATATCAGGGAGTAAACCTTCTGAGAATAAAAACAGCTGGAGCTTGTTAAGGTAATTACACATGGGAAAGGATAATGTACTGGGAACTCCTCAGAAGAATCTGATTTGTGGTGAGGGGAGAGAGATAAAAGCTCATTAAGGAACGACATGAACATGCTGTGTAGGTAGCTGTTTATCAGTAAATATCTCCACTGAGATTAAGAAAAGCATTAGCTTAATATATTAAGTAGTTCCTGGTATGGTTACTGTACTGGTAACTCCCCAAAAGAATCTGGATAGTGGTGAGGGAACAGAGAAAAAAGCTCATTTAGGACCTGCACTTACGAAGGGGGTAGGCAGCTGTATATCAGGGAGTAAACCTTCTGAGAATAAAAACAGCTGGAGCTTGTTAAGGTAATTACTCAGGGGAAAGGATAATGTACTGGGAACTCCTCAGAAGAATCTGATTTGTGGTGATGGGAGAGAGATAAAAGCTCATTTAGGAACGACATGAACATGCTGCGTAGGTAGCTGTTTATCAGTAAATATCTCCACTGAGATTAAGCAAAGCAGTAGCTTAATAAATTAAGTACTTCCTGCTATGGTTACTGTACTGGTAACTCCCCAAGAATCTGGATTGTGGTGAGGGAACAGAGAAAAAAGATCATTTAGGACCTGCACTTACGAAGGCAGTAGGCAGCTGTATATCAGGGAGTAAACCTTCTGAGAAAAAAGACAGCTGGAGTTTGTTAAGGTAATTACACATGGGAAAGGATAATGTACTGGGAACTCCACAGAAGAATCTGATTTGTGGTGAGGGGAGAGAGATAAAAGCTCATTAAGGAACGACATGAACATGCTGTGTAGGTAGCTGTTTATCAGTAAATATCTCCACTGAGATTAAGAAAAGCAGTAGCTTAATAAATTAAGTAGTTCCTGGTATGGTTACTGTACTGGTAACTCCCAAAAGAATCTGGATTGTGGTGAGGGAACAGAGAAAAAAGCTCATTTAGGACCTGCACTTACGAAGGGTGTAGGCAGCTATATATCAGGGAGTAAACCTTCTGAGAAAAAAAACAGCTGGAGCTTGTTAAGGTAATTACACATGGGAAAGGATAATGTACTGGGAACTCCTCAGAAGAATCTGATTTGTGGTGAGGGGAGAGAGATAAAAACTCATTTAGGAACGACATGAACATGCTGTGTAGGTAGCTGTTTATCAGTAAATATCTCCACTGAGATTAAGAAAAGCAGTAGCTTAATAAATTAAGTACTTCCTGGTATGGTTACTGTACTGGTAACTCCCCAAAAGAATCTGGATTGTGGTGAGGGAACAGAGAAAAAAGCTCATTTAGGACCTGCACTTACGAAGGGGGTTGGCAACTGTATATCAGGGAGTAAACCTTCTGAGAATAAAAACAGCTGGAGCTTGTTAAGGTAATTACAAAGGGGAAAGGATAATGTACTGGAAAGTCCTCAGAAGAATCTGATTTGTGGTGAGGGGAGAGAGATAAAAGCTCATTTTGAAACGACATGAACATGCTGCGTAGGTAGCTGTTTATCAGTAAATATCTCCACTGAGATTAAGAAAAGCAGTAGCTTAATAAATTAAGTACTTCCTGGTATGGTTACTGTACTGGTAACTCGCCAAAAGAATCTGGATTGTGGTGAGGGAACAGAGAAAAAAGCTCATTTATGACCTGCACTTACGAAGTGGTTAGGCAGCTGTATATCATGGAGTAAAACTTCTGAGAATAAAAACAGCTGGAGCTTGTTAAGGTAATTACACAGGGGAAAGGATAATGTACTGGGAACTCCTCAGAAGAATCTGATTTGTGGTGAGGGGAGAGAGATAAAAGCTCATTTAGGAACTACATGTACATGCTGCTTAGGTAGCTGTTTATCAGTAAATATCTCCACTGAGATTAAGAAAAGCAGTAGCTTAATAAATTAAGTACTTCCTGGTATGGTTACTGTACTGGTAACTCCCCAAAAGAATCTGGATTGTGTTGAGGGAACAGAGAAAAAAGCTCATTTAGGACCTGCACTTACGAAGGGGGTTGGCAACTCTATATCAGGGAGTAAACCTTCTGAGAAAAAAAAACAGCTGGAGCTTGTTAAGGTAATTACACAGGGGAAAGGATAATGTACTGGGAACTCCTCAGAAGAATCTGATTTGTGGTGAGGGGAGAGAGATAAAAACTCATTTAGGAACGACATGAACATGCTGTGTAGGTAGCTGTTTATCAGTAAATATCTCCACTGAGATTAAGAAAAGCAGTAGCTTAAGAAATTAAGTACTTCCTGGTATGGTTACTGTACTGTTAACTCCCCAAAAGAATCTGGATTGTGGTGAGGGAACAGAGAAAAAAGCTCATTTAGGACCTGCACTTACGAAGGGGGTAGGCAGCTGTATATCAGGGAGTAAACCTTCTGAGAATAAAAACAGCTGGAGCTTGTTAAGGTAATTACACAGGGGAAAGGATAATGTACTGGGAACTCCTCAGAAGAATCTGATTTGTGGTGAGGGGAGAGAGATAAAAGCTCATTTAGGAACGACATGAACATGCTGCGTAGGTAGCTGTTTATCACTAAATATCTCCACTGAGATTAAGAAAAGCAGTAGCTTAATAAATTAAGTACTTCCTGGTATGGTTACTGTACTGGTAACTCCCCAAAAGAATCTGGATTGTGGTGAGGGAACAGAGAAAAAAGCTCATTTAGGACCTGCACTTACGAAGGGGGTAGGCAGCTGTATATCAGGGAGTAAACCTTCTGAGAATAAAAACAGCTGGAGCTTGTTAAGGTAATTACACAGGGGAAAGGATAATGTACTGGGAACTCCTAAGAAGAGTCTGATTTGTGGTGAGGGGAGAGAGATAAAAGCTCATTTAGGAACGACATGAACATGCTGCGTAGGTAGCTGTTTATCAGTAAATATCTCCACTGAGCTTTAGAAAAGCAGTATCTTAATAAATTAAGTACTTCCTGGTATGGTTCTTGTACTGGTAACTCCCCAAAAGAATCTGGATTGTGGTGAGGGAACAGAGAAAAAAGCTCATTTAGGACCTGCACTTACGAAGGGGGTAGGCAGCTGTATATCAGGGAGTAAAGCTTCTGAGAATAAAAACAGCTGCAGCTTGTTAAGGTAATAACACAGGGGAAAGGATAATGTACTGGGAACTCCTCAGAAGAATCTGATTTGTGGTGAGGGGAGAGAGATAAAAGCTCATTTAGGAACTTCATGTACATGCTGCTTAGGTAGCTGTTTATCAGTAAATATCTCCACTGAGATTATGAAAAGCAGTAGCTTAATAAATTAAATACTTCCTGGTATGGTTACTGTACTGGTAACTCCCCAAAAGAATCTGGATTGTGGTGAGGGAACAGAGAAAAAAGTTCATTTAGGACCTGCACTTACGAAGGGGGTAGGCAGCTGTATATCAGGGAGTAAACCTTCTGAGAATAAAAACAGCTGGAGCTTGTTAAGGTAATTACACAGGGGAAAGGATAATGTACTGGGAACTCCTCAGAAGAATCTGATTTGTGGTGAGGGGAGAGAGATAAAAGCTCATTTTGAAACGACATGAACATGCTGCGTAGGTAGCTGTTTATCAGTAAATATCTCCACTGAGATTAAGAAAAGCAGTAGCTTAATAAATTAAGTGATTCCTGGTATGGTTACTGTACTGGTAACTCCCCAAAAGAATCTGGATTGTGTTGAGGGAACAGAGAAAAAAGCTCATTTAGGACCTGCACTTACGAAGGGGGTTGGCAACTCTATATCAGGGAGTAAACCTTCTGAGAAAAAAAACAGCTGGAGCTTGTTAAGGTAATTACACAGGGGAAAGGATAATGTACTGGGAACTCCTCAGAAGAATCTGATTTGTGGTGAGGGGAGAGAGATAAAAGCTCATTTAGGAACTACATGTACATGCTGCTTAGGTAGCTGTTTATCAGTAAATATCTCCACTGAGATTAAGAAAAGCAGTAGCTTAATAAATTAAGTAGTTCCTGGTATGGTTACTGTACTGGTAACTCCCCAAAAGAATCTGGATTGTGGTGAGGGAACAGAGAAAAAAGCTCATTTAGGACCTGCACTTACGAAGGGGGTAGGCAGCTGTATATCAGGGAGTAAACCTTCTGAGAATAAAAACAGCTGGAGCTTGTTAAGGTAATTACACAGGGGAAAGGATAATGTACTGGGAACTCCTCAGAAGAATCTGATTTGTGGTGAGGGGAGAGAGATAAAAGCTCATTTAGGAACGACATGAACATGCTGCGTAGGTAGCTGTTTATCAGTAAATATCTCCACTGAGATTAAGCAAAGCAGTAGCTTAATAAATTAAGTACTTCCTGCTATGGTTACTGTACTGGTAACTCCCCAAGAATCTGGATTGTGGTGAGGGAACAGAGAAAAAAGATCATTTAGGACCTGCACTTACGAAGGCAATAGGCAGCTGTATATCAGGGAGTAAACCTTCTGAGAAAAAAAACAGCTGGAGTTTGTTAAGGTAATTACACATGGGAAAGGATAATGTACTGGGAACTCCTCAGAAGAATCTGATTTGTGGTGAGGGGAGAGAGATAAAAGCTCATTAAGGAACGACATGAACATGCTGTGTAGGTAGCTGTTTATCAGTAAATATCTCCACTGAGATTAAGAAAAGCAGTAGCTTAATAAATTAAGTACTTCCTGGTATGGTTACTGTACTGGTAACTCCCCAAAAGAATCTGGATTGTGGTGAGGGAACAGAGAAAAAAGCTCATTTAGGACCTGCACTTACGAAGGGTGTAGGCAGCTGTATATCAGGGAGTAAACCTTCTGAGAAAAAAAACAGCTGGAGCTTGTTAAGGTAATTACACATGGGAAAGGATAATGTACTGGGAACTCCTCAGAAGAATCTGATTTGTGGTGAGGGGAGAGAGATAAAAACTCATTTAGGAACGACATGAACATGCTGTGTAGGTAGCTGTTTATCAGTAAATATCTCCACTGAGATTAAGAAAAGCAGTAGCTTAAGAAATTAAGTACTTCCTGGTATGGTTACTGTACTGTTAACTCCCCAAAAGAATCTGGATTGTGGTGAGGGAACAGAGAAAAAAGCTCATTTAGGACCTGCACTTACGAAGTGGTTAGGCAGCTGTATATCATGGAGTAAAAACTTCTGAGAATAAAAACAGCTGGAGCTTGTTAAGGTAATTACACAGGGGAAAGGATAATGTACTGGGAACTCCTCAGAAGAATCTGATTTGTGGTGAGGGGAGAGAGATAAAAGCTCATTTAGGAACTACATGTACATGCTGCTTAGGTAGCTGTTTATCAGTAAATATCTCCACTGAGATTAAGAAAAGCAGTAGCTTAATAAATTAAGTACTTCCTGGTATGGTTACTGTACTGGTAACTCCCCAAAAGAATCTGGATTGTGTTGAGGGAACAGAGAAAAAAGCTCATTTAGGACCAGCACTTACGAAGGGGGTTGGCAACTCTATATCAGGGAGTAAACCTTCTGAGAAAAAAAACAGCTGGAGCTTGTTAAGGTAATTACACAGGGGAAAGGATAATGTACTGGGAACTCCTCAGAAGAATCTGATTTGTGGTGAGGGGAGATAAAAACTCATTTAGGAACGACATGAACATGCTGTGTAGGTAGCTGTTTATCAGTAAATATCTCCACTGAGATTAAGAAAAGCAGTAGCTTAAGAAATTAAGTACTTCCTGGTATGGTTACTGTACTGTTAACTCCCCAAAAGAATCTGGATTGTGGTGAGGGAACAGAGAAAAAAGCTCATTTAGGACCTGCACTTACGAAGGGGGTAGGCAGCTGTATATCAGGGAGTAAACCTTCTGAGAATAAAAACAGCTGGAGCTTGTTAAGGTAATTACACAGGGGAAAGGATAATGTACTGGGAACTCCTCAGAAGAATCTGATTTGTGGTGAGGGGAGAGAGATAAAAGCTCATTTAGGAACGACATGAACATGCTGCGTAGGTAGCTGTTTATCACTAAATATCTCCACTGAGATTAAGAAAAGCAGTAGCTTAATAAATTAAGTACTTCCTGGTATGGTTACTGTACTGGTAACTCCCCAAAAGAATCTGGATTGTGGTGAGGGAACAGAGAAAAAAGCTCATTTAGGACCTGCACTTACGAAGGGGGTAGGCAGCTGTATATCAGGGAGTAAAGCTTCTGAGAATAAAAACAGCTGCAGCTTGTTAAGGTAATAACACAGGGGAAAGGATAATGTACTGGGAACTCCTCAGA
>NW_025956455.1:0-42316 GCF_023159225.1 Perognathus longimembris pacificus
AATCAGATTCTTCTGAATTGTTCCCAGTACATTATCATTTCCCCTGTGTAATTACCTTAACAAGCTCCAGCTGTTTTTATTCTCAGAAGGTTTACTCCCTGATATACAGCTGCCTACCCCCTTTGTAAGTGCAGGTCCTAAATGAGCTTTTTTCTCTGTTCCCTCACCAAAAATCCAGATTCTTTTGGGGAGTTACCAGTACAGTAACCATACCAGGAAGGTACTTAATTTATTAAGCTACTGCTTTTCTTAATCTCAGTGGAGATATTTACTGATAAACAGCTACCTACGCAGCATGTTCATGTCGTTCCTAAATGAGCTTTTATCTCTCTCCCCTCACCACAAATCATATTCTTCTGAGGAGTTCCCAGTACATTATCCTTTCCACTGTGTAATTACCTTAACAAGCTCCAGCTATTTTTATTCTCAGAAGGTTTACTCCCGATATTCAGCTGCCTACCCCCTTCGTAAGTGCAGGTCCTAAATGAGCTTTTTTCTCTGTTCCCTCTCCACAATCCAGATTCTTTTGGGGAGTTACCAGTACAGTAACCATACCAGGAAGTATTTAATTTATTAAGCTACTGCTGTTCTTAATCTCAGTGGAGATATTTACTGATAAACAGCTACCTACGCAGCATGTTCATGTCGTTCCTAAATGAGCTTTTATCTATCTCCCCTCACCACAAATCAAATTCTTATGAGGAGTTCCTAGTACAATATCCTTTCCCCTGTGTAATTACCTTAACAAGCTCCACCTGTTTTTATTCTCTGAAGGTTTACTCCCTGATATACAGCTGCCTACCCCATTCGTAAGTGCAGGTCCTAAATGAGCTTTTTTCTCTGTTCCCTCACCACAATCCAGATTCTTTTGGGGAGTTACCAGTACAGTAACCATACCAGGAAATACTTAATTTATTAAGCTACTGCTTTTCTTAATCTCAGTGGAGATATTTACTGATAAACAGCTACCTACGCAGCATGTTCATGTCGTTCCTAAATGAGCTTTTATCTCTCTCCCCTCACCACAAATCAGATTCTTCTGAATTGTTCCCAGTACATTATCATTTCCCCTGTGTAATTACCTTAACAAGCTCCAGCTGTTTTTATTCTCAGAAGGTTTACTCCCTGATATACAGCTGCCTACCCCCTTTGTAAGGTGCAGGTCCTAAATGAGCTTTTTTCTCTGTTCCCTCACCACAATCCAGATTCTTTTGGGAGTTACCAGTACAGTAACCATACCAGGAAGTACTTAATTTATTAAGCTACTGCTTTTCTTAATCTCAGTGGAGATATTTACTGATAAACAGCTATCTACGCAGCATGTTCATGTCGTTCCTAAATGAGCTTTTATCTCTATCCCCTCACCACAAATCAGATTATCTGAGGAGTTCCCAGTACATTATCCTTTCCCCTGTGTAATTACCTTAACAAGCTCCAGCTGTTTTTATTCTCAGAAGGTTTTACTCCCTGATATACAGCTGCCTACCCCCTTCGTAAGTGCAGGTCCTAAATGAGCTTTTTTCTCTGTTCCCTTACCACTATCCAGATTCTTTTGGGGAGTAACCAGTACAGTAACCATACCAGGAAGTACTTAATTTATTAAGCTACTGCTGTTCTTAATCTCAGTGGAGATATTTACTGATAAACATCTACCTACACAGCATGTTCATGTCGTTCCTAAATGAGCTTTCATCTCTCTCCCCTCACCACAAATCAGATTCCTCTGAGGAGTTCCCAGTACTTTATAATTTCCACTGTGTAATTACCTTAACAAGCTCCAGCTGTTTTTATTATCAGAAGGTTTACTCCCTGTTATACAGCTGCCTACCACCATCGTCAGTGCAGGTAGTAAATGAGCTTTTTTCTCTGTTCCCTCACCACAATCCAGATTATTTTGGGAGTTACCAGTACAGTAACCATACCAGGAAGTACTTAATTTATTTAGCTACTGCTTTTCTTAATCTCAGTGGAGATATTTACTGATAAACAGCTACCTACGCAGCAAGTTCATGTCGTTCCTAATGAGCTTTTATCTCTATCCCCTCACCACAAATCAGATTATCTGAGTAGTTCCCAGTACATTATCCTTTCCCCTGTGTAATTACCTTAACAAGCTCCAGCTGTTTTTATTCTCAGAAGGTTTATTCCCTGATATACAGCTGCCTACCCCCTTCGTAAGGTCAGGTCTAAATGAGATTTTTCTCTGTTCCCTCACCACAATCCAGATTCTTTTGGGGAGTTACCAGTACAGTAACCATACCGGGAAGTACTTAATTTATTAAGCTACTGCTTTTCTTAATCTCAGTGGAGATATTTACTGATAAACAGCTACCTACGCAGCATGTTCATGTCGTTCCGAAATGAGCTTTTATCTCTCTCCCCTCACCACAAATCAGATTCTTCTGAGGAGTTCCCAGTACATTATCCTTTCCCCTGTGTAATTACCTTAACAAGCTCCAGCTGTTTTTATTCTCAGAAGGTTTACTCCCTGATATACAGCTGCCTACCCCCTTCGTAAGTGCAGGTCCTAAATGAGCTTTTTTGTCTCTTCCCTCACCACAATCCAGATTCTTTTGGGGGAGTTACCAGTACAGTAACCATACCAGGAAGTACTTAATTTATTAAGCTACTGCTTTTCTTAATCTCAGTGGAGATATTTACTGATAAACAGCTACGTACGCAGCATGTTCATGTCGTTCATAAATGAGCTTTTATCTCTCTCCCCTCAAAACAAATCAGATTCTTCTGAGGAGTTCCCAGGACATTATCCTTTCCCCTGTGTAATTACCTTAACAAGCTCCAGCTGTTTTTATTCTCAGAAGGTTTACTCCCTGATATACAGCTGCCTACCCCCTTCGTAAGTGCAGGTCCTAAATGAGCTTTTTTCTCTTTTCCCTCACCACAATCTAGATTCTTTATGGGAGTTACCAGTACAGTAACCATACCAGGAAGTACTTAATTTATTTAGCTACTGCTTTTCTTAATCTCAGTGGAGATATTTACTGATCAACAGCTACCTACGCAGCATATTCATGTCGTTCCAAAATGAGCTTTAATCTCTCTCCCCTCACCACAAATCAGATTCTTCTGAGGAGTTCCCAGTACTTTATCCTTTCCCCAGTGTAATTACCTTAACAAGCTTCAGCTGTTTTTATTCTCAGAAGGTTTACTCCCTGATATACAGCTGCCTACGCCCTTCGGAAGTGCAGGTCCTAAATGAGCTTTTTTCTCTGTTCCCTCACCACAATCCAGATTCTTTGGGGAGTTACCAGTACAGTAACCATACCAGGAAGTACTTAATTTATTAAGCTACTGCTTTTCTTAATCTCAGTGGAGATATTTACTGATAAACAGCTATTTATGCAGCATGTTCATGTCGTTCCTAAATGAGCTTTTATCTCTCTCCCCTCACCACAAATCAGATTCTTCTGAGGAGTTCCAGTACTTTATCCTTTCCCCTGTGTAATTACCTTAACAAGCTCCAGCTGTTTTGATTCTCAGAAGTTTACTCCCTGATATACCAGCTGCCTACCCGCTTCGTAAGTGCAGGTCCTAAATGACCTTTTTTCTCTGTTCCGTCACCACAATCCAGATTCTTTTGGGGAGTTACCAGTACAGTAACCATACCAGGAAGTACTTAATTATTAAGCTACTGCTTTTCTTAATCTCAGTGGAGATATTTACTGATAAACAGCTACCTACGCAGCATGTTCATGTCGTTCCTAAATGAGCTTTTATCTCTCTCCCCTCACCACAAATCAGATTCTTCTGTGGAGTTCCCAGTACCTTATCCTTTCCACTGTGTAATTAACTTAACAAGCTCTCAGCTGTTTTTATTCTCAGAAGGTTTACTCCCTGATATACAGCTGCCTACGCCCTTCGTAAGTGCAGGTTGTAAATGAGCTTTTTTCTCTGTTCCCTCACCGCAATCCAGATTCTTTTGCGGAGTTACCAGACAGTAACCATACCAGGAAGTACTTAATTTATTAAGCTACTGCTTTTCTTAATCTCAGTGGAGATATTTACTGATAAACAGCTACATAGGCACCATGTTCATGTCGTTCCTAAATGAGCTTTTATCTCTCTCCCCTCACCACAAATCAGATTCTTCTGAGGAGTTCTCAGTAAATTATCCTTTCCCCTGTTTAATTACATTAGCAAGCTCCAGCTGTTTTTATTCTCAGAAGGTTTACTCCCTGATATACAGCTGCCTAACCCCTTCGTAAGTGCAGGTCCTAAATGAGCTTTTTTCTCTGTTCCCTCACCGCAATCCAGATTCTTTTGCGGAGTTACCAGTACAGTAACCATACCAGGAAGTACTTAATTTATTAAGCTACTGCTTTTCTTAATCTCAGTGGAGATATTTACTGATAAACAGCTACATAGGCACCATGTTCATGTCGTTCCTAAATGAGCTTTTATCTCTCTCCCCTCACCACAATTCAGATTCTTCTGAGGAGTTCCCAGTACATTATCCTTTCCCCTGTGTAATTTCCTTAACAAGCTCCAGCTGTTTTTATCCTCAGAAGGTTTTACTCCCTGATATACAGCTGCCTACCCCCTTCGTAAGTGCAGGTCCTAAATGGGATTATTTCTCTGTTCCCTCACCACAATCCAGATTCTTTTGGGGAGTTACCAGTACAGTACCCATACCAAGAAGTACTTAATTTATTAAGCTACAGCTTTTCTTAATCTCAGTGGAGATATTTACTGATAAACAGCTACCTATGCAGCATGTTCACGTCGTTCCTAAATGAGCATTTATCTCTCTCCCCTCACCTAAGTCAGATTCTTCTGAGGAGTTCCCAGTACATTATCCTTTCCCCTGTGTAATTACCTTAACAAGCTCCAGCTGTTTTTATTCTCAGAAGGTTTACTCCCAATATACAGCTGCCTACCCCCTTCGTAAGTGCAGGTCCTAAATGAGCTTTTTTCTCTGTTCCCTCACCACAATCCAGATTCTTTTGGGGAGTTACCAGTACAGTAACCATACCAGGAAGTACTTAGTTTATTAAGCTACTGCTTTTCTTAATCTCAGTGGAGATATTTACTGATAAACAGCTACCTACGCAGCATGTTCATGTCGTTCATAAATGAGCTTTTATCTCTCTCCCCTCACCACAAATCAGATTCTTCTGAGGAGTTCCCAGTACATTATCCTTTCCCCTGTGTAATTACGTTAACAAGCTCCAGCTGTTTTTATTCTCAGAAGGTTTACTCCCTGATATAGAGCTGCCTACCCCCTTCGTAAGTGCAGGTCCTAAATGAGCTTTTTTCTCTCTTCCCTCACCACAATCCAGATTCTTTTGGGGAGTTACCATTACAGTAACCATACCAGGAAGTACTTAATTTATTAAGCTACTGCTTTTCTTAATCTCAGTGGAGATATTTACTGATAAACAGCCACCTAAGCAGCATGTTCATGTAGTTTTAATGAGCTTTTATCTCTCTCCCTCACCACAAATCAGATTCTTCTGAGGAGTTCACAGTACTTTATCCTTTCCCCTGTGTAATTACCTTAACAAGCTCCAGCTGTTTTTATTCTCAGAAGGTTTACTCCCTGTATACAGCTGCCTACCCCCTTCGTAAGTGCAGGTCCTAATGAGACTTTTTTCTCTGTTCCCTCACCACAATCCAGATTCTTTTGGGGAGTTACCAGTACAGTAACCATACCAGGAAGTACTTAATTTATTAAGCTACTGCTTTTCTTAATCTCAGTGGAGATATTTACTGATAAACAGCTACCTACGGCAGCATGTTCATGTCGTTCCTAAATGAGCTTTTATCTCTCTCCCCTCACCACAATTCAGATTCTTCTGAGGAGTTCCCAGTACATTATCCTTTCCCCTGTGTAATTTCCTTAACAAGCTCCAGCTGTTTTTATCCTCAGAAGGTTTACTCCCTGATATACAGCTGCCTACCCCCTTCGTAAGTGCAGGTCCTAAATGGATTATTTCTCTGTTCCCTCACCACAATCCAGATTCTTTTGGGGAGTTACCAGTACAGTACCCATACCAAGAAGTACTTAATTTATTAAGCTACAGCTTTTCTTAATCTCAGTGGAGATATTTACTGATAAACAGCTACCTATGCAGCATGTTCACGTCGTTCCTAAATGAGCATTTATCTCTCTCCCCTCACCTAAGTCAGATTCTTCTGAGGAGTTCCCAGTACATTATCCTTTCCCCTGTGTAATTACCTTAACAAGCTCCAGCTGTTTTTATTCTCAGAAGGTTTACTCCCAATATACAGCTGCCTACCCCCTTCGTAAGTGCAGGTCCTAAATGAGCTTTTTTCTCTGTTCCCTCACCACAATCCAGATTCTTTTGGGGAGTTACCAGTACAGTAACCATACCAGGAAGTACTTAGTTTATTAAGCTACTGCTTTTCTTAATCTCAGTGGAGATATTTACTGATAAACAGCTACCTACGCAGCATGTTCATGTCGTTCATAAATGAGCTTTTATCTCTCTCCCCTCACCACAAATCAGATTCTTCTGAGGAGTTCCCAGTACATTATCCTTTCCCCTGTGTAATTACGTTAACAAGCTCCAGCTGTTTTTATTCTCAGAAGGTTTACTCCCTGATATAGAGCTGCCTACCCCCTTCGTAAGTGCAGGTCCTAAATGAGCTTTTTTCTCTCTTCCCTCACCACAATCCAGATTCTTTTGGGGAGTTACCATTACAGTAACCATACCAGGAAGTACTTAATTTATTAAGCTACTGCTTTTCTTAATCTCAGTGGAGATATTTACTGATAAACAGCCACCTAAGCAGCATGTTCATGTAGTTTTAATGAGCTTTTATCTCTCTCCCCTCACCACAAATCAGATTCTTCTGAGGAGTTCACAGTACTTTATCCTTTCCCCTGTGTAATTACCTTAACAAGCTCCAGCTGTTTTTATTCTCAGAAGGTTTACTCCCTGATATACAGCTGCCTACCCCCTTCGTAAGTGCAGGTCCTAAATGAGCTTTTTTCTCTGTTCCCTCACCACAATCCAGATTCTTTTGGGGAGTTACCAGTACAGTAACCATACCAGGAAGTACTTAATTTATTAAGCTACTGCTTTTCTTAATCTCAGTGGAGATATTTACTGATAAACAGCTACCTACGCAGCATGTTCATGTCGTTCCTAAATGAGCTTTTCTCTCTCTCCCCTCACCACAAATCAGATTCTTCGGAGGAATTCCCAGTACATTATCCTTTCCCCTGTGTAATTACCTTAACAAGCTCCAGCTGTTTTTATTCTCAGAAGGTTTATTCCCTGATATACAGCTGCCTACCCCCTTCGTAAGGTCAGGTCCTAAATGAGATTTTTCTCTGTTCCCTCACCACAATCCAGATTCTTTTGGGGAGTTACCAGTACAGTAACCATACCGGGAAGTACTTAATTTATTAAGCTACTGCTTTTCTTAATCTCAGTGGAGATATTTACTGATAAACAGCTACCTACGCAGCATGTTCATGTCGTTCCGAAATGAGCTTTTATCTCTCTCCCCTCACCACAAATCAGATTCTTCTGAGGAGTTCCCAGTACATTATCCTTTCCCCTGTGTAATTACCTTAACAAGCTCCAGCTGTTTTTATTCTCAGAAGGTTTACTCCCTGATATACAGCTGCCTACCCCCTTCGTAAGTGCAGGTCCTAAATGAGCTTTTTTGTCTATTCCCTCACCACAATCCAGATTCTTTTGGGGAGTTACCAGTACAGTAACCATACCAGGAAGTACTTAATTTATTAAGCTACTGCTTTTCTTAATCTCAGTGGAGATATTTACTGATAAACAGCTACGTACGCAGCATGTTCATGTCGTTCATAAATGAGCTTTTATCTCTCTCCCCTCAAAACAAATCAGATTCTTCTGAGGAGTTCCCAGGACATTATCCTTTCCCCTGTGTAATTACCTTAACAAGCTCCAGCTGTTTTTATTCTCTGAAGGTTTACTCCCTGATATACAGCTGCCTACCCCCTTCGTAAGTGCAGGTCCTAAATGAGCTTTTTTCTCTTTTCCCTCACCACAATCTAGATTCTTTATGGGAGTTACCAGTACAGTAACCATACCAGAAAGTACTTAATTTATTTAGCTACTGCTTTTCTTAATCTCAGTGGAGATATTTACTGATCAACAGCTACCTACGCAGCATATTCATGTCGTTCCAAAATGAGCTTTAATCTCTCTCCCCTCACCACAAATCAGATTCTTCTGAGGAGTTCCCAGTACTTTATCCTTTCCCCAGTGTAATTACCTTAACAAGCTTCAGCTGTTTTTATTCTCAGAAGGTTTACTCCCTGATATACAGCTGCCTACGCCCTTCGGAAGTGCAGGTCCTAAATGAGCTTTTTTCTCTGTTCCCTCACCACAATCCAGATTCTTTGGGGAGTTACCAGTACAGTAACCATACCAGGAAGTACTTAATTTATTAAGCTACTGCTTTTCTTAATCTCAGTGGAGATATTTACTGATAAACAGCTATTTATGCAGCATGTTCATGTCGTTCCTAAATGAGCTTTTATCTCTCTCCCCTCACCACAAATCAGATTCTTCTGAGGAGTTCCCAGTACTTTATCCTTTCCCCTGTGTAATTACCTTAACAAGCTCCAGCTGTTTTGATTCTCAGAAGGTTTACTCCCTGATATACAGCTGCCTACCCGCTTCGTAAGTGCAGGTCCTAAATGACCTTTTTTCTCTGTTCCGTCACCACAATCCAGATTCTTTTGGGGAGTTACCAGTACAGTAACCATACCAGGAAGTACTTAATTTATTAAGCTACTGCTTTTCTTAATCTCAGTGGAGATATTTACTGATAAACAGCTACCTACGCAGCATGTTCATGTCGTTCCTAAATGAGCTTTTATCTCTCTCCCCTCACCACAAATCAGATTCTTCTGTGGAATTCCCAGTACCTTATCCTTTCCACTGTGTAATTACGTTTACAAGCTCCAGCTGTTTTTATTCTCAGAAGGTTTACTCCCTGATATACAGCTGCCTACGCCCTTCATAAGTGCAGGTTGTAAATGAGCTTTTTTCTCTGTTCCCTCACCGCAATCCAGATTCTTTTGCGGAGTTACCAGTACAGTAACCATACCAGGAAGTACTTAATTTATTAAGCTACTGCTTTTCTTAATCTCAGTGGAGATATTTACTGATAAACAGCTACATAGGCAGCATGTTCATGTCGTTCCTAAATGAGCTTTTATCTCTCTCCCCTCACCACAAATCAGATTCTTCTGAGGAGTTCTCAGTAAATTATCCTTTCCCCTGTTTAATTACATTAGCAAGCTCCAGCTGTTTTTATTCTCAGAAGGTTTACTCCCTGATATACAGCTGCCTAACCCCTTCGTAAGTGCAGGTCCTAAATGAGCTTTTTTCTCTGTTCCCTCACCACAATCCAGATTCTTTTGGGGAGTTACCAGTACAGTAACGATACCAGGAAGTACTTAATTTATTAAGCTACTGCTTTTCTTAATCTCAGTGGAGATATTTACTGATAAACAGCTACCTACGCAGCATGTTCATGTCGTTCCTAAATGAGCTTTTATCTCTCTCCCCTCACCACAATTCAGATTCTTCTGAGGAGTTCCCAGTACATTATCCTTTCCCCTGTGTAATTTCCTTAACAAGCTCCAGCTGTTTTTATCCTCAGAAGGTTTACTCCCTGATATACAGCTGCCTACCCCCTTCGTAAGTGCAGGTCCTAAATGGGATTTTTTCTCTGTTCCCTCACCACAATCCAGATTCTTTTGGGGAGTTACCAGTACAGTACCCATACCAAGAAGTACTTAATTTATTAAGCTACAGCTTTTCTTAATCTCAGTGGAGATATTTACTGATAAACAGCTACCTATGCAGCATGTTCACGTCGTTCCTAAATGAGCATTTATCTCTCTCCCCTCACCTAAGTCAGATTCTTCTGAGGAGTCCACAGCACATTATCCTTTCCCCTGTGTAATTACCTTAACAAGCTCCAGCTGTTTTTATTCTCAGAAGGTTTACTCCCTGATATACAGCTGCCTACCCCCTTCGTAAATGCAGGTCCTAAATGAGCTTTTTTCTCTATTCCCTCACCACAATCCAGATTATTTTGGGGAGTTACCAGTACAGTAACCATACCAGGAAGTACTTAATTTATTAAGCTACTGCTTTTCTTAATCTCAGTGGAGATATTTACTGATAAACAGCTACCTATGCAGCATGTTCATGTCGTTCCTAAATGAGCTTTTATCTCTCTCCCCTCACCACAAATCAGATTCTTCTGAGGAGTTCCCAGTACATTATCCTTTCCCCTGTGTAATTACCTTAACAAGCTCCAGCTGTTTTTATTCTCAGAAGGTTTACTCCCAATATACAGCTGCCTACCCCCTTCGTAAGTGCAGGTCCTAAATGAGCTTTTTTCTCTGTTCCCTCACCACAATCCAGATTCTTTTGGGGAGTTACCAGTACAGTAACCATACCAGGAAGTACTTAGTTTATTAAGCTACTGCTTTTCTTAATCTCAGTGGAGATATTTACTGATAAACAGCTACCTACGCAGCATGTTCATGTCGTTCATAAATGAGCTTTTATCTCTCTCCCCTCACCACAAATCAGATTCTTCTGAGGAGTTCCCAGTACATTATCCTTTCCCCTGTGTAATTACGTTAACAAGCTCCAGCTGTTTTTATTCTCAGAAGGTTTACTCCCTGATATAGAGCTGCCTACCCCCTTCGTAAGTGCAGGTCCTAAATGAGCTTTTTTCTCTGTTCCCTCACCACAATCCAGATTCTTTTGGGGAGTTACCATTACAGTAACCATACCAGGAAGTACTTAATTTATTAAGCTACTGCTTTTCTTAATCTCAGTGGAGATATTTACTGATAAACAGCCACCTAAGCAGCATGTTCATGTAGTTTTAATGAGCTTTTATCTCTCTCCCCTCACCACAAATCAGATTCTTCTGAGCAGTTCCAAGTACATTATCCTTTCCCCTGTGTAATTACCTTAACAAGCTCCAGCTGTTTTTATTCTCAAAAGCTTTACTCCCTGATATACAGCTGCCTAACCCCTTCGTAAGTGCAGGTCCTAAATGAGCTTTTTTCTCTGTTCGCTCACCACAATCCAGATTCTTTTGGGGAGTTACCAGTACAGTAACCATTCCAGGAAGTACTTACTTTATTAAGCTACTGCTTTTCTTAATCTCAGTGGAGATATTTACTGATAAACAGCTACCTACGCAGCATGTTCATGTCGTTCCTAAATGAGCTTTTATCTCTCTCCCCTCACCACAAATCAGATTCTTCTGAGGAGTTCCCAGTACATTATCCTTTCCCCTGTGTAATTAACTTAACAAGCTCCAGCTGTTTTTATTCTCAGAAGGTTTACTCCCTGATATACAGCTTCCTACCCCCTTCATAAGTGCAGGTCCTAAATGAGCTTTTTTCTCTGTTCCCTCACCACAATCCAGATTCTTTTGGGGAGTTACCAGTACAGTAACCATACCAGGAAGTACTTAATTTATTAAGCTACTGCTTTTTTAATCTCAGTGGAGATATTTACTGATAAACAGCTACCTACGCAGCATGTTCATGTCGTTCCTAAATGAGCTTTTATCTCTCTCCCCTCACCACAAATCAGATTCTTCTGAGGAGTTCCCAGTACATTATCCTTTCCCCTTTGTAATTACCTTAACAAACTCCAGCTGTTTTTATTCTCAGAAGGTTTACTCCCTGATATACAGCTGCCTACCCCCTTCGTAAGTGCAGGTCCTAAATGAGCTTTTTTCTCTGTTCCCTCACCACAATCCAGATTCTTTTGGAGAGTTACCAGTACAGTACCCATACCCGGAAGTACTTAATTTATTAAGCTACTGCTTTTCTTAATCTCAGTGGAGATATTTACTGATAAACAGCTACCTACGCAGCATGTTCATGTCGTTCCTAAATGAGCTTTTATCTCTCTCCCTTCACCACAAATCAGATTCTTCTGAGGAGTTCCCAGTACATTATCCTTTCCCTTGTGTAATTACCTTAACAAGCTCCAGCTGTTTTTATTCTCAGAAGGTTTACTCACTGATATACAGCTGCCTACCCCCTTCGTAAGTGCAGGTCCTAAATGAGCTTTTTTCTCTGTTCCCTCACCACAATCCAGATTCTTTTGGGGAGTTACCAGTACAGTAACCATACCAGGAAGTACTTAATTTATTAAGCTACTGCTTTTCTTAATCTCAGTGGAGATATTTACTGATAAACAGCTACCTACGCAGCATGTTCATGTCGTTCCTAAATGAGCTTTTATGTCTCTCCCCTCACCACAAATCAGATTCTTCTGAGGAGTTCCCAGTACATTATCCTTTCCCCTGTGTAATTACCTTAACAAGCTCCAGCTGTTTTTATTCTCAGAAGGTTTACTCCCTGATATACAGCTGCCTACCCCCTTCGTAAGTGCAGGTTCTAAATGAGCTTTTTTCTCTGTTCCCTCACCACAATGTAGATTCTTTTGGGGAGTTACCAGTACAGTAACCATACCAGGAAGTACTTAATTTATTAAGCTACTGCTTTTCTTAATCTCAGTGGAGATATTTACTCATAAACAGCTACCTACGCAGCATGTTCATGTCGTTCCTAAATGAGCTTTTATCTCTCTCCCCTCACCACAAATCAGATTCTTCTGAGGAGTTCCCAGTACATAATCCTTTCCCCTGTGTAATTACCTTAAGAAGCTCCAGCTGTTTTTATTCTCAGAATGTTTACTCCCTGATATACAGCTGCCTACCCCCTTCGTAAGTGCAGGTCCTAAATGAGCTTTTTTCTCTGTTCCCTCACCACAATCCAGATTCTTTTGGGAGTTACCAGTACAGTAACCATACCAGGAAGTACTTAATTTATTAAGCTACTGCTTTTCTTAATATCAGTGGAGATATTTACTGATAAACAGCTACGTACGCAGCATGTTCATGTCGTTGCTAAATGAGCTTTTATCTCTCTCCCCTCACTAAAAATCAGATTCTTCTGAGGAGTTCCCAGTATATTATCCTTTCCCCTGTGTAATTACTTTAACAAGCTCCAGCTGTTTTTATACTCAGAAGGTTTACTCCCTGATATACAGCTGCCTACCCCCTTCGTAAGTGCAGGTCCTAAATGAGCTTTTTTCTCTGTTCCCTCAAAACAATCCAGATTCTTTTGGGGAGTTACCAGTAGAGGAAATATACCAGGAAGTAATTAATTTATTAAGCTACTGCTTTTCTTAATCTCAGTGGAGATATTTACTGATAAACAGCTACCTACGCAGCATGTTCATGTCGTTCCTAAATGAGCTTTTATCTCTCTCCCCTCACCACAAATCAGATTCTTCTGAGGAGTTCCCAGTACTTTATAATTTCCCTTGTGTAATTACCTTAACAAGCTCTAGCTGTTTTTATTCTCAGAAGGTTTACTCCCTGATATACAGCTGCCTACCGCCTTCGAAAGTGCAGGACTTAAATGAGCTTTTTTCTATGTTCCCTCACCACAATCCAGATTCTTTTGGGGAGTTACCAGTACAGTAACCATACCAGGAAGTACTTAATTTATTAAGCTACTGCTTTTCTTAATCTCAGTGGAGATATTTATTGATAAACAGCTACCTACGCAGCATGTTCATGTCGTTCCTAAATGAGCTTTTATCTCTCTCCCCTGACCACAAATCAGATTCTTCTGAGGAGTTCCCAGTACATTATCCTTTCCCCTGTGCAATTACCTTAACAAGCTCCAGCTGTTTTTATTCTCAGAAGGTTTACTCCCTGATATACAGCTGCCTACGCCCTTCATAAGTGCAGGTTGTAAATGAGCTTTTTTCTCTGTTCCCTCACCGCAATCCAGATTCTTTTGCGGAGTTACCAGTACAGTAACCATACCAGGAAGTACTTAATTTATTAAGCTACTGCTTTTCTTAATCTCAGTGGAGATATTTACTGATAAACAGCTACATAGGCAGCATGTTCATGTCGTTCCTAAATGAGCTTTTATCTCTCTCCCCTCACCACAAATCAGATTCTTCTGAGGAGTTCTCAGTAAATTATCCTTTCCCCTGTTTAATTACATTAGCAAGCTCCAGCTGTTTTTATTCTCAGAAGGTTTACTCCCTGATATACAGCTGCCTAACCCCTTCGTAAGTGCAGGTCCTAAATGAGCTTTTTTCTCTGTTCCCTCACCACAATCCAGATTCTTTTGGGGAGTTACCAGTACAGTAACGATACCAGGAAGTACTTAATTTATTAAGCTACTGCTTTTCTTAATCTCAGTGGAGATATTTACTGATAAACAGCTACCTACGCAGCATGTTCATGTCGTTCCTAAATGAGCTTTTATCTCTCTCCCCTCACCACAATTCAGATTCTTCTGAGGAGTTCCCAGTACATTATCCTTTCCCCTGTGTAATTTCCTTAACAAGCTCCAGCTGTTTTTATCCTCAGAAGGTTTACTCCCTGATATACAGCTGCCTACCCCCTTCGTAAGTGCAGGTCCTAAATGGGATTTTTTCTCTGTTCCCTCACCACAATCCAGATTCTTTTGGGGAGTTACCAGTACAGTACCCATACCAAGAAGTACTTAATTTATTAAGCTACAGCTTTTCTTAATCTCAGTGGAGATATTTACTGATAAACAGCTACCTATGCAGCATGTTCACGTCGTTCCTAAATGAGCATTTATCTCTCTCCCCTCACCTAAGTCAGATTCTTCTGAGGAGTCCACAGCACATTATCCTTTCCCCTGTGTAATTACCTTAACAAGCTCCAGCTGTTTTTATTCTCAGAAGGTTTACTCCCTGATATACAGCTGCCTACCCCCTTCGTAAATGCAGGTCCTAAATGAGCTTTTTTCTCTATTCCCTCACCACAATCCAGATTATTTTGGGGAGTTACCAGTACAGTAACCATACCAGGAAGTACTTAATTTATTAAGCTACTGCTTTTCTTAATCTCAGTGGAGATATTTACTGATAAACAGCTACCTATGCAGCATGTTCATGTCGTTCCTAAATGAGCTTTTATCTCTCTCCCCTCACCACAAATCAGATTCTTCTGAGGAGTTCCCAGTACATTATCCTTTCCCCTGTGTAATTACGTTAACAAGCTCCAGCTGTTTTTATTCTCAGAAGGTTTACTCCCTGATATAGAGCTGCCTACCCCCTTCGTAAGTGCAGGTCCTAAATGAGCTTTTTTCTCTGTTCCCTCACCACAATCCAGATTCTTTTGGGGAGTTACCATTACAGTAACCATACCAGGAAGTACTTAATTTATTAAGCTACTGCTTTTCTTAATCTCAGTGGAGATATTTACTGATAAACAGCCACCTAAGCAGCATGTTCATGTAGTTTTAATGAGCTTTTATCTCTCTCCCCTCACCACAAATCAGATTCTTCTGAGCAGTTCCAAGTACATTATCCTTTCCCCTGTGTAATTACCTTAACAAGCTCCAGCTGTTTTTATTCTCAAAAGCTTTACTCCCTGATATACAGCTGCCTAACCCCTTCGTAAGTGCAGGTCCTAAATGAGCTTTTTTCTCTGTTCGCTCACCACAATCCAGATTCTTTTGGGGAGTTACCAGTACAGTAACCATTCCAGGAAGTACTTACTTTATTAAGCTACTGCTTTTCTTAATCTCAGTGGAGATATTTACTGATAAACAGCTACCTACGCAGCATGTTCATGTCGTTCCTAAATGAGCTTTTATCTCTCTCCCCTCACCACAAATCAGATTCTTCTGAGGAGTTCCCAGTACATTATCCTTTCCCCTGTGTAATTAACTTAACAAGCTCCAGCTGTTTTTATTCTCAGAAGGTTTACTCCCTGATATACAGCTTCCTACCCCCTTCATAAGTGCAGGTCCTAAATGAGCTTTTTTCTCTGTTCCCTCACCACAATCCAGATTCTTTTGGGGAGTTACCAGTACAGTAACCATACCAGGAAGTACTTAATTTATTAAGCTACTGCTTTTTTAATCTCAGTGGAGATATTTACTGATAAACAGCTACCTACGCAGCATGTTCATGTCGTTCCTAAATGAGCTTTTATCTCTCTCCCCTCACCACAAATCAGATTCTTCTGAGGAGTTCCCAGTACATTATCCTTTCCCCTTTGTAATTACCTTAACAAACTCCAGCTGTTTTTATTCTCAGAAGGTTTACTCCCTGATATACAGCTGCCTACCCCCTTCGTAAGTGCAGGTCCTAAATGAGCTTTTTTCTCTGTTCCCTCACCACAATCCAGATTCTTTTGGAGAGTTACCAGTACAGTACCCATACCCGGAAGTACTTAATTTATTAAGCTACTGCTTTTCTTAATCTCAGTGGAGATATTTACTGATAAACAGCTACCTACGCAGCATGTTCATGTCGTTCCTAAATGAGCTTTTATCTCTCTCCCTTCACCACAAATCAGATTCTTCTGAGGAGTTCCCAGTACATTATCCTTTCCCTTGTGTAATTACCTTAACAAGCTCCAGCTGTTTTTATTCTCAGAAGGTTTACTCACTGATATACAGCTGCCTACCCCCTTCGTAAGTGCAGGTCCTAAATGAGCTTTTTTCTCTGTTCCCTCACCACAATCCAGATTCTTTTGGGGAGTTACCAGTACAGTAACCATACCAGGAAGTACTTAATTTATTAAGCTACTGCTTTTCTTAATCTCAGTGGAGATATTTACTGATAAACAGCTACCTACGCAGCATGTTCATGTCGTTCCTAAATGAGCTTTTATGTCTCTCCCCTCACCACAAATCAGATTCTTCTGAGGAGTTCCCAGTACATTATCCTTTCCCCTGTGTAATTACCTTAACAAGCTCCAGCTGTTTTTATTCTCAGAAGGTTTACTCCCTGATATACAGCTGCCTACCCCCTTCGTAAGTGCAGGTTCTAAATGAGCTTTTTTCTCTGTTCCCTCACCACAATGTAGATTCTTTTGGGGAGTTACCAGTACAGTAACCATACCAGGAAGTACTTAATTTATTAAGCTACTGCTTTTCTTAATCTCAGTGGAGATATTTACTCATAAACAGCTACCTACGCAGCATGTTCATGTCGTTCCTAAATGAGCTTTTATCTCTCTCCCCTCACCACAAATCAGATTCTTCTGAGGAGTTCCCAGTACATAATCCTTTCCCCTGTGTAATTACCTTAAGAAGCTCCAGCTGTTTTTATTCTCAGAATGTTTACTCCCTGATATACAGCTGCCTACCCCCTTCGTAAGTGCAGGTCCTAAATGAGCTTTTTTCTCTGTTCCCTCACCACAATCCAGATTCTTTTGGGAGTTACCAGTACAGTAACCATACCAGGAAGTACTTAATTTATTAAGCTACTGCTTTTCTTAATATCAGTGGAGATATTTACTGATAAACAGCTACGTACGCAGCATGTTCATGTCGTTGCTAAATGAGCTTTTATCTCTCTCCCCTCACTAAAAATCAGATTCTTCTGAGGAGTTCCCAGTATATTATCCTTTCCCCTGTGTAATTACTTTAACAAGCTCCAGCTGTTTTTATACTCAGAAGGTTTACTCCCTGATATACAGCTGCCTACCCCCTTCGTAAGTGCAGGTCCTAAATGAGCTTTTTTCTCTGTTCCCTCAAAACAATCCAGATTCTTTTGGGGAGTTACCAGTAGAGGAAATATACCAGGAAGTAATTAATTTATTAAGCTACTGCTTTTCTTAATCTCAGTGGAGATATTTACTGATAAACAGCTACCTACGCAGCATGTTCATGTCGTTCCTAAATGAGCTTTTATCTCTCTCCCCTCACCACAAATCAGATTCTTCTGAGGAGTTCCCAGTACTTTATAATTTCCCTTGTGTAATTACCTTAACAAGCTCTAGCTGTTTTTATTCTCAGAAGGTTTACTCCCTGATATACAGCTGCCTACCGCCTTCGAAAGTGCAGGACTTAAATGAGCTTTTTTCTATGTTCCCTCACCACAATCCAGATTCTTTTGGGGAGTTACCAGTACAGTAACCATACCAGGAAGTACTTAATTTATTAAGCTACTGCTTTTCTTAATCTCAGTGGAGATATTTATTGATAAACAGCTACCTACGCAGCATGTTCATGTCGTTCCTAAATGAGCTTTTATCTCTCTCCCCTGACCACAAATCAGATTCTTCTGAGGAGTTCCCAGTACATTATCCTTTCCCCTGTGCAATTACCTTAACAAGCTCCAGCTGTTTTTATTCTCAGAAGGTTTACTCCCTGATATACAGCTGCCTACCCCCTTCGTAAGTGCCGGTCATAAATGAGCTTTTTTCTCTGTTCCCTCACCACAATCCAGATTCTTTTGGAGAGTTACCAGTACAGTAACCATACCAGGAAGTACTTAATTTATTAAGCTACTGCTTTTCTTTATCTCAGTGGAGATATTTACTGATAAACAGCTACCTACGCAGCATGTTCATGTCGTTCCTAAATGAGCTTTTATCTCTCACCCCTCACCACAAATCAGATTCTTCTGAATTCTTCCCAGTACATTATCATTTCCCCTGTGTAATTACCTTAACAAGCTCCAGCTGTTTTTATTCTCAGAAGGTTTACTCCCTGATATACAGCTGCCTACCCCCTTCGTAAGTGAAGGTCATAAATGAGCTTTTTTCTCTGTTCCCTCACCAGAATCCAGATTCTTTAGGGGAGTTACCAGTACAGTAACCGTACCAGGAAATACTTAATTTATTAAGCTACTGCTTTTCTTAATCTCAGTGGAGATATTTACTGATAAACAGCTACCTACGCAGCATGTTCATGTCGTTCCTAAATGAGCTTTTATCTCTCTCCCCTCACCACAAATCAGATTCTTCTGAGGAGTTCCCAGTACATTATCCTTTCCCCTGTGTAATTACCTTAACAAGCTCCAGGTGTTTTTATTCTCAGAAGGTTTACTCCCTGATATACAGCTGCCTACCCCCTTCGAAAGTGCAGGTCCTAAATGATATTTTTTCTCTGTTCCCTAAGCAAATCCAGATTCTTTTGGGGAGTTACCAATACAGTAACCATTCCAGGAAGTACTTAATTTATTAAGATACTGCTTTTCTTAATCTCAGTGGAGATATTTACTGATAAACAGCTACCTACGCAGCATGTTCCTGTCGTTCCTAAATGAGCTTTTATCTCTCTCCCCTCACCACAAATCAAATTCTTCTGAATTGTTCCCAGTACATTATCATTTCCCCTGTGTAATTACCTTAACAAGCTCCAGCTGTTTTTATTCTCAGAAGGTTTACTCCCTGATATACAGCTGCCTACTCCCTTCGTAAGTGCAGGATCTAAATGAGCTTTTTTCTCTGTTCCCTCACCACAATCCAGATTCTTTTGGGGAGTTACCAGTACACTAACCATACCAGGAAGTACTTAATTTATTAAGCTACTGCTTTTCTTAATCTCAGTGGAGATATTTACTGATAAACAGCTACCTACGCAGCATGTTCATGTCGTTCCTAAATGAGCTTTTATCTCTCTCCCCTCACCACAAATCAGATTCTTCTGAATTGTTTCCAGTACATTATCATTTCCCCTGTGTAATTACCTTAACAATCTCCAGCTATTTTTTTTCTCAGAAGGTTTACTCCCTGATATACAGATGCCTACTGCCTTCGTAAGTGCAGGTCCTAAATGAGCTTTTTTCTCTGTTCCCTCACACAATCCAGATTCTTTTGGGGAGTTACCAGTACAGTAACCATAGCAGGAAGTACTTAATTTATTAAGCTACTGCTTTTCTTAATCTCAGTGGAGATATTTACTGATAAACAGCTACCTACGCAGCATGTTCATGTCGTTTCAAAATGAGCTTTTATCTCTCTCCCCTCACCACAAATCAGATTCTTCTGAGGAGTTCCCAGTACATTATCCTTTCCCCTGTGTAATTACCTTAACAAGCTCCAGCTGTTTTTATTCTCAGAAGATTTACTCCCTGATATACAGCTGCCTACCCCCTTCGTAAGTCCAGGTCCTAAATGAGCTTTTTTCTCTGTTCCCTCACCACAATCCAGATTCTTTTGGGGAGTTACCAGTACAGTAACCATACCAGGAAGTGCTTAATTTATTAAGCTACTGCTTTTCTTAATCTCAGTGGAGATATTTACTGATAAACAGCTACCTACGCAGCATGTTCATGTAGTTCCTAAATGAGCTTTTATCTCTCTCCCCTCACCACAAATCAGATTCTTCTGAGGAGTTCCCAGTACATTATCCTTTCCCTTGTGTAATTACCTTAACAAGCTGCAGCTGTTTTTATTCTCAGAAGCTTTACTCCCTGATATACAGCTGCCTACCCCCTTCGTAAGTGCAGGTCCTAAATGAGCTTTTTTCTCTGTTCCCTCACCACAATCCAGATTCTTTTGGGGAGTTTCCAGTACAGTAACCATACCAGGAAGTACTTAATTTATTAAGCTACTGCTTTTCTAAAGCTCAGTGGAGATATTTACTGATAAACAGCTACCTACGCAGCATGTTCATGTCGTTCCTAAATGAGCTTTTATCTCTCTCCCCTCACCACAAATCAGATTCTTCTGAGGAGTTCCCAGTAAATTATCCTTTCCCCTGTGTAATTACCTTAACAAGCTCCAGCTGTTTTTATTCTCAGAAGGTTTGTTCCCTGATATACAGCTGCCTACTGCCTTCGTAAGTGCAGGTCCTAAATGATCTTTTTTCTCTGTTCCCTCACCACAATCCAGATTCTTTTGGGGAGTTACCAGTACAGTAACCATACCAGGAAGTACTTAATTTATTAAGCTACTGCTTTTCTTAATCTCAGTGGAGATATTTACTGATAAACAGCTACCTTCGCAGCATGTTCATGTCGTTCCTAAATGAGCTTTTATCTCTCTCCCCTCACCACAAATCAGATTCTTCTGAGGAGTTCCAAGTACATTATACTTTCCCCTGTGTAATTACCTTAACAAGCTCCAGCTGTTTTTATTCTCGGAAGCTTTACTCCCTGATATACAGCTGCCTACCGCCTTCGTAAGTGCAGGTCCTAAATGAGCTTTTTTCTCTGTTCCCTCACCACAATCCAGATTCTTTTGGGGAGTTACCAGTACAGTAACCATACCAGGAAGCACTTAATTTATTAAGCTACTGCTTTTCTTAATCTCAGTGGAGATATTTACTGATAAACAGCTACCTACGCAGCATGTTCATGTCGTTCCTTAATGAGCTTTTATCTCTCTCCGCTCACCACAAATCAGATTCTTCTGAGGAGTTCCCAGTACATTATCCTTTCCCCTGTGTAATTACCTTAACAAGCTCCAGCTGTTTTTATTCTCAGAAGGTTTACTCCCTGATATACAGCTGCCTACCCCCTTCGTAAGTGCAGGTCCTAAATGAGCTTTTTTCTCTGTTCCCTCACCACAATCCAGATTCTTTTGGGGAGTTACCAGTACAAGAACCATACCAGGAAGTACTTAATTTATTAAGATACTGCTTTTCTAAAGCTCAGTGGAGATATTTACTGATAAACAGCTACCTACGCAGCATGTTCATGTCGTTCCTAAATGAGCTTTTATCTCTCTCCCCTCACCACAAATCAGACTCTTCTTAGGAGTTCCCAGTACATTATCCTTTCCCCTGTGTAATTACCTTAACAAGCTCCAGCTGTTTTTATTCTCAGAAGGTTTACTCCCTGATATACAGCTGCCTACCCCCTTCGTAAGTGCAGGTCCTAAATGAGCTTTTTTCTCTGTTCCCTCACCACAATCCAGATTCTTTTGGGGAGTTACCAGTACAGTAACCATAACAGGAAGTACTTAATTTATTAAGCTACTGCTTTTCTTAATCTCAGTGGAGATATTTACTGATAAACAGCTACCTACGCAGCATGTTCATGTCGTTCCTAAATGAGCTTTTATCTCTCTCCCCTCACCACAAATCAGATTCTTCTGAGGAGTTCCCAGTACATTATCCTTTCCCCTGTGTAATTACCTTAACAAGCTCCAGCTCTTTTTATTCTCAGAAGGTTTACTCCCTGATATACAGCTGCCTACCCTCTTGGTAAGTGCAGGTCCTAAATGAGCTTTTTTCTCTGTTCCCTCACCACAATCCAGATTCTTTTGGGGAGTTAACAGTACAGTAACCATACCAGGAAGTACTTAATTTATTAAGCTACTGCTTTTCTTAATCTCAGTGGAGATATTTACTGATAAACAGCTACCTACACAGCATGTTCATTTCGTTCCTAAATGAGTTTTTATCTCTCTCCCCTCACCACAAATCAGATTCTTCTGAGGAGTTCCCAGTACATTATCCTTTCCCATGTGTAATTACCTTAACAAGCTCCAGCTGTTCTTTTTCTCAGAAGGTTTACTCCCTGATATACAGCTGCCTACCCCCTTCGACAGTGCAGGTCCTAAATGAGCTTTTTTCTCTGTTCCCTCACCACAATCCAGATTCTTTTGGGGAGTTACCAGTACAGTAACCATACCAGGAAGTACTTAATTTATTAAGCTACTGCTTTTCTTAATCTCAGTGGAGATATTTACTGATAAACAGCTACCTACACAGCATGTTCATGTCGTTCCTTAATGAGCTTTTATCTCTCTCCCCTCACCACAAATCAGATTCTTCTGAGGAGTTCCCAGTACATTATCCTTTCCCATGTGTAATTACCTTAACAAACTCCAGCTGTTTTTTTTCTCAGAAGGTTTACTCCCTGATATACAGCTGCCTACTGCCTTCGTAAGTGCAGGTCCTAAATGATCTTTTTTCTCTGTTCCCTCACCACAATCCAGATTCTTGGGGAGTTACCAGTACAGTAACCATAGCAGGAAGTACTTAATTTATTAAGCTACTGCTTTGCTTAATCTCAGTGGAGATATTTACTGATAAACAGCTACCTACGCAGCATGTTCATGTCGTTCCTAAATGAGCTTTTATCTCTCTCCCCTCACCACAAATCAGATTCTTCTGAGGAGTTCCCAGTACATTATCCTTTCCCCTGTGTAATTACATTAACAAGCTCCAGCTGTTTTTATTCTCAGAAGGTTTACTCCCTGATATACAGCTGCCTACCCCCTTCGTAAGTGCAGGTCCTAAATGAGCTTTTTTCTCTGTTCCCTCACCACAATCCAGATTCTTTTGGGGAGTTACCAGTACAGTAACCATACCAGGAAGTACTTAATTTATTAAGCTACTGCTTTTCTAAAGCTCAGTGGAGATATTTACTGATAAACAGCTACCTACGCAGCATGTTCATGTCGTTCCTAAATGAGCTTTTATCTCTCTCCCCTCACCACAAATCAGATTCTTCTGAGGAGTTCCCAGTACATTATCCTTTCCCCTGTGTAATTACCTTAACAAGCTCCAGCTGTTTTTATTCTCAGAAGGTTTACTCCCTGATATAGAGTTGCCAACCCCCTTCGTAAGTGCAGGTCCTAAATGAGCTTATTTCTCTGTTCCCTCAACACAATCCAGATTCTTTTGGGGAGTTACCAGTACAGTAACCATACCAGGAAGTACTTAATTTATTAAGCTACTGCTTTTCTTAATCTCAGTGGAGATATTTACTGATAAACAGCTACCTACGCAGCATGTTCATGTCGTTCCTTAATGAGCTTTTATCTCTCTCCCCTCACCACAAATCAGATTCTTCTGAGGAGTTCCCAGTACATTATCCTTTCCCCTGTGTAATTACCTTAACAAGCTCCAGCTGTTTTTTTTCTCAGAAGGTTTACTCCCTGATATACAGCTGCCTACCCCCTTCGTAAGTGCAGGTCCTAAATGAGCTTTTTTCTCTGTTCCCTCACCACAATCCAGATTCTTTTGGGGAGTTACCAGTACAGTAACCATACCAGGAAGTACTTAATTTATTAAGCTACTGCTTTTCTTAATCTCAGTGGAGATATTTACTGATAAACAGCTACTTACACAGCATGTTCATGTCGTTCCTTAATGAGCTTTTATCTCTCTCCCCTCACCACAAATTAGATTCTTCTGAGGAGTTCCCAGTACATTATCCTTTCCCATGTGTAATTACCTTAACAAACTCCAGCTGTCTTTTTTCTCAGAAGGTTTACTCCCTGATATACAGCTGCCTACTGCCTTCGTAAGTGCAGGTCCTAAATGATCTTTTTTCTCTGTTCCCTCACCACAATTCAGATTCTTGGGGAGTTACCAGTACAGTAACCATAGCAGGAAGTACTTAATTTATTAAGCTACTGCTTTTCTTAATCTCAGTGGAGATATTTACTGATAAACAGCTACCTACGCAGCATGTTCATGTCGTTCCTAAATGAGCTTTTATCTCTCTCCCCTCACCACAAATCAGATTCTTCTGAGGAGTTCCCAGTACATTATCCTTTCCCCTGTGTAATTACCTTAACAAGCTCCAGCTGTTTTTATTCTCAGAAGGTTTACTCCCTGATATACAGCTGCCTACCCCCTTCGTAAGTGCAGGTCCTAAATGAGCTTTTTTCTCTGTTCCCTCACCACAATCCAGATTCTTTTGGGGAGTTACCAGTACAGTAACCATACCAGGAACTACTTAATTTATTAAGCTACTGCTTTTCTTAATCTCAGTGGAGATATTTACTGATAAACAGCTACCTACACAGCATGTTCATGTCGTTCCTTAATGAGCTTTTATCTCTCTCCCCTCACCACAAATCAGATTCTTCTGAGGAGTTCCCAGTACATTATCCTTTCCCATGTGTAATTACCTTAACAAACTCCAGCTGTTTTTTTTCTCAGAAGGTTTACTCCCTGATATACAGCTGCCTACTGCCTTCGTAAGTGCAGGTCCTAAATGATCTTTTTTCTCTGTTCCCTCACCACAATCCAGATACTTGGGGAGTTACCAGTACAGTAACCATAGCAGGAAGTACTTAATTTATTAAGCTACTGCTTTGCTTAATCTCAGTGGAGATATTTACTGATAAACAGCTACCTACGCAGCATGTTCATGTCGTTCCTAAATGAGCTTTTATCTCTCTCCCCTCACCACAAATCAGATTCTTCTGAGGAGTTCCCAGTACATTATCCTTTCCCATGTGTAATTACCTTAACAAACTCCAGCTGTTTTTTTTCTCAGAAGGTTTACTCCCTGATATACAGCTGCCTACTGCCTTCGTAAGTGCAGGTCCTAAATGATCTTTTTTCTCTGTTCCCTCACCACAATCCAGATTCTTGGGGAGTTACCAGTACAGTAACCATAGCAGGAAGTACTTAATTTATTAAGCTACTGCTTTGCTTAATCTCAGTGGAGATATTTACTGATAAACAGCTACCTACGCAGCATGTTCATGTCGTTCCTAAATGAGCTTTTATCTCTCTCCCCTCACCACAAATCAGATTCTTCTGAGGAGTTCCCAGTACATTATCCTTTCCCCTGTGTAATTACCTTAACAAGCTCCAGCTGTTTTTATTCTCAGAAGGTTTACTCCCTGATATACAGCTGCCTACCCCCTTCGTAAGTGCAGGTCCTAAATGAGCTTTTTTCTCTGTTCCCTCACCACAATCCAGATTCTTTTGGGGAGTTACCAGTACAGTAACCATACCAGGAACTACTTAATTTATTAAGCTACTGCTTTTCTTAATCTCAGTGGAGATATTTACTGATAAACAGCTACCTAAGCAGCATGTACATGTAGTTCCTAAATGAGCTTTTATCTCTCTCCCCTCACCACAAATCAGATTCTTCTGAGGAGTTCCCAGTACATTATCCTTTCCCCTGTGTAATTACATTAACAAGCTCCAGCTGTTTTTATTCTCAGAAGGTTTACTCCCTGATATACAGCTGCCTACCCCCTTCGTAAGTGCAGGTCCTAAATGAGCTTTTTTCTCTGTTCCCTCACCACAATCCAGATTCTTTTGGGGAGTTACCAGTACAGTAACCATACCAGGAAGTACTTAATTTATTAAGCTACTGCTTTTCTAAAGCTCAGTGGAGATATTTACTGATAAACAGCTACCTACGCAGCATGTTCATGTCGTTCCTAAATGAGCTTTAATCTCTCTCCCCTCACCACAAATCAGATTCTTCTGAGGAGTTCCCAGTACATTATCCTTTCCCCTGTGTAATTACCTTAACAAGCTCCAGCTGTTTTTATTCTCAGAAGGTTTACTCCCTGATATAGAGTTGCCAACCCCCTTCGTAAGTGCAGGTCCTAAATGAGCTTATTTCTCTGTTCCCTCAACACAATCCAGATTCTTTTGGGGAGTTACCAGTACAGTAACCATACCAGGAAGTACTTAATTTATTAAGCTACTGCTTTTCTTAATCTCAGTGGAGATATTTACTGATAAACAGCTACCTACGCAGCATGTTCATGTCGTTCCTTAATGAGCTTTTATCTCTCTCCCCTCACCACAAATCAGATTCTTCTGAGGAGTTCCCAGTACATTATCCTTTCCCCTGTGTAATTACCTTAACAAGCTCCAGCTGTTTTTTTTCTCAGAAGGTTTACTCCCTGATATACAGCTGCCTACCCCCTTCGTAAGTGCAGGTCCTAAATGAGCTTTTTTCTCTGTTCCCTCACCACAATCCAGATTCTTTTGGGGAGTTACCAGTACAGTAACCATACCAGGAAGTACTTAATTTATTAAGCTACTGCTTTTCTTAATCTCAGTGGAGATATTTACTGATAAACAGCTACTTACACAGCATGTTCATGTCGTTCCTTAATGAGCTTTTATCTCTCTCCCCTCACCACAAATTAGATTCTTCTGAGGAGTTCCCAGTACATTATCCTTTCCCATGTGTAATTACCTTAACAAACTCCAGCTGTCTTTTTTCTCAGAAGGTTTACTCCCTGATATACAGCTGCCTACTGCCTTCGTAAGTGCAGGTCCTAAATGATCTTTTTTCTCTGTTCCCTCACCACAATTCAGATTCTTGGGGAGTTACCAGTACAGTAACCATAGCAGGAAGTACTTAATTTATTAAGCTACTGCTTTGCTTAATCTCAGTGGAGATATTTACTGATAAACAGCTACCTACGCAGCATGTTCATGTCGTTCCTAAATGAGCTTTTATCTCTCTCCCCTCACCACAAATCAGATTCTTCTGAGGAGTTCCCAGTACATTATCCTTTCCCCTGTGTAATTACCTTAACAAGCTCCAGCTGTTTTTATTCTCAGAAGGTTTACTCCCTGATATACAGCTGCCTACCCCCTTCGTAAGTGCAGGTCCTAAATGAGCTTTTTTCTCTGTTCCCTCACCACAATCCAGATTCTTTTGGGGAGTTACCAGTACAGTAACCATACCAGGAACTACTTAATTTATTATGCTACTGCTTTTCTTAATCTCAGTGGAGATATTTACTGATAAACAGCTACCTACACAGCATGTTCATGTCGTTCCTTAATGAGCTTTTATCTCTCTCCCCTCACCACAAATCAGATTCTTCTGAGGAGTTCCCAGTACATTATCCTTTCCCATGTGTAATTACCTTAACAAACTCCAGCTGTTTTTTTTCTCAGAAGGTTTACTCCCTGATATACAGCTGCCTACTGCCTTCGTAAGTGCAGGTCCTAAATGATCTTTTTTCTCTGTTCCCTCACCACAATCCAGATACTTGGGGAGTTACCAGTACAGTAACCATAGCAGGAAGTACTTAATTTATTAAGCTACTGCTTTGCTTAATCTCAGTGGAGATATTTACTGATAAACAGCTACCTACGCAGCATGTTCATGTCGTTCCTAAATGAGCTTTTATCTCTCTCCCCTCACCACAAATCAGATTCTTCTGAGGAGTTCCCAGTACATTATCCTTTCCCCTGTGTAATTACCTTAACAAGCTCCAGCTGTTTTTATTCTCAGAAGGTTTACTCCCTGATATACAGCTGCCTACCCCCTTCGTAAGTGCAGGTCATAAATGAGCTTTTTTCTCTGTTCCCTCACCACAATCCAGATTCTTTTGGGGAGTTACCAGTACAGTAACCATACCAGGAACTACTTAATTTATTAAGCTACTGCTTTTCTTAATCTCAGTGGAGATATTTACTGATAAACAGCTACCTAAGCAGCATGTACATGTAGTTCCTAAATGAGCTTTTATCTCTCTCCCCTCACCAGAAATCAGATTCTTCTGAGGAGTTCCCAGTACATTATCCTTTCCCCTGTGTAATTACCTTAACAAGCTCCAGCTGTTTTTATTCTCAGAAGGTTTACTCCCTGATATACAGCTGCCTACCCCCTTCGTAAGTGCAGGTCATAAATGAGCTTTTTTCTCTGTTCCCTCACCACAATCCAGATTCTTTTGGGGAGTTACCAGTACAGTAACCAAACCAGGAACTACTTAATTTATTAAGCTACTGCTTTTCTTAATCTCAGTGGAGATATTTACTGATAAACAGCTACCTAAGCAGCATGTACATGTAGTTCCTAAATGAGCTTTTATCTCTCTCCCCTCACCACAAATCAGATTCTTCTGAGGAGTTCCCAGTACATTATCCTTTCCCCTGTGTAATTACCTTAACAAGCTCCAGCTGTTTTTATTCTCAGAAGGTTTACTCCCTGATATACCGCTGCCTACCCCCTTCGAAAGTGCAGGTCATAAATGAGCTTTTTTCTCTGTTCCCTCACCACAATCCAGATTCTTTTGGGGAGTTACCAGTACAGTAACCATACCAAGAAGTACTTAATTTATTAAGCTACTGCTTTTCTTAATCTCAGAGGAGATATTTACTGAGAAACAGCTACTTATGCAGCATGTTCATGTCGTTCCTAAATGAGCTTTTATCTCTCTCCCCACACCACAAATCAGATTCCTCTGAGGACTTCCCAGTACATTATCCTTTCCCCTGTGTAATTACCTTAACAAGCTCCAGCTGTTTTTATTCTCACAAGGTTTACTCCCTGATATACAGCTGCCTACCCCCTTTGTAAGTGCAGGACCTAAATGAGCTTTTTTCTCTGTTCCCTCACCACAATCCAGATTCTTTTGGGGAGTTACCAGTACAGTAACCATACCAGGAAGTACTTAATTTATTAAGCTACTGCTTTTTTTAATCTCAGTGGAGATATTTTCTGATAAACAACTACGTACGCAGCATGTTCATGTCGTTCCTAAATGAGCTTTTATCTCTCTCCCCTCACCACAAATCAGATTCTTCTGAGGAGTTCCCAGTACATTATCCTTTCCCCTGTGTAATTACCTTAACAAGCTCCAGCTGTTTTTATTCTCAGAAGGTTTACTCCCTGATATACTGCTGCCTACCCCCTTCGAAAGTGCAGGTTCTAAATGAGCTTTTTTCTCTGTTCCCTCACCACAATCCAGATTCTTTTGGGGAGTTACCAGTACAGTAACCATACCAGGAAGTACTTAATTTATTAGGCTACTGCTTTTCTTAATCTCAGTGGAGATATTTACTGATAAACAGCTACCTACGCAGCATGTTCATGTCGTTCCTAAATGAGCTTTTATCTCTCTCCCCTCACCACAAATCAGATTCTTCAGAGGAGTTCCCAGTACTTTATAATTTCCCCTGTGTAATTACCTTAACAAGCTCCAGCTGTTTTTATTCTCAGAAGGTTTACTCCCTGATATACAGCTGCCTACCCCCTTCGTAAGTGCAGGTCCTAAATGAGCTTTTTTCTCTGTTCCCTCACCACAATCCAGATTCTTTTGGGGAGTTACCAGTACAGTAACCATACCAGGAAGTACTTAATTTATTAAGCTACTGCTTTTCTTAATCTCAGTGGAGATATTTACTGATAAACAGCTAAGTACGCAGCATGTTCATGTCGTTCCTAAATGAGCTTTTATCTTTCTCCCCTCACCAAAAATCGGATTCTTCTGAGGAGTTCCCAGTACATTATCCTTTCCCCTGTGTAATTACCTTAACAAGCTCCAGCTGTTTTTATTCTCAGAAGGTTTACTCCATGATATACAGCTGCATACCGCGTTCGTAAGTGCAGGTCCTTAATGAGCTTTTTTCTCTGTTCCCTCCCTACAATCCAGATTCTTTTGTGGAGTTACCAGTATAGTAACTATACCAGGAAGTACTTAATTTATTAAGCTACTGCTTTTCTTAATCTCAGTGGAGATATTTACTGATAAACAGCTACCTACGCAGCATGTTCATGTCGTTCCTAAATGAGCTTTTATCTCTCTCCCCTCACCACAAATCAGATTCTTCTGAGGAGTTCCCAGTACATTATCCTTTCCCTGTGTAATTACCTTAACAAGCTCCAGCTGTTTTTATTCTCAGAAGGTTTACTCCCTGATATACAGCTGCCTACCCCCTTCGTAAGTGCAGGTCCTAAATGAGCTTTTTTCTCGGTTCCCTCACCACAATCCAGATTCTTTTGGGGAGTTACCAATACAGTAACCATACCAGGAAATACTTAATTTATTAAGCTACTGCTTTTCTTAATCTCAGTGGAGATATTTACTGATAAACAGCTACCTACGCAGCATGTTCATGTCGTTCCTAAATGAGCTTTTATCTCTCTCCCCTCAACACAAATCAGATTCTTCTGAGGATTTCCCAGTACATTATCCTTTCCCTGTGTAATTACCTTAACAAGCTCCAGCTGTTTTTATTCTCAGAAGGTTTACTCCCTGATATACAGCTGCCTACCCCCTTCGTAAGTGCAGGTCCTAAATGAGCTTTTTTCTCTTTTCCCTCACCACAATCTAGATTCCTTTGGGGAGTTACCAGTACAGTAAACATACCAGGAAGTACTTAATTTATTTAGCTACTGCTTTTCTTAATCTCAGTGGAGATATTTACTGATAAACAGCTACCTACGCAGCATGTTCATGTCGTTCCTAAATGAGCTTTAATCTCTCTCCCCTCACCACAAATCAGATTCTTCTGAGGAGTTCCCAGTACTTTATACTTTCCCCTGTGTAATTACCTTAACAAGCTTCAGCTGTTTTTATTCTCAGAAGGTTTACTCCCTGATATACACCTGCCTACCCCCTTCGTAAGTGCAGGTCCTAAATGAGCTTTTTTCTCTGTTCCCTCACCACAATCCAGATTCTTTTGGGGAGTTACCAGTACAGTAACCATACCAGGAAGTACTTAATTTATTAAGCTACTGCTTTTCTTAATCTCAGTGGAGATATTTACTGATAAACAGCTACCTATGCAGCATGTTCATGTCGTTCATAAATGAGCTTTTATTTCTCTCCCCTCAGCACAAATCAGATTCTTCTGAGGAGTTCCCAGTACATTATCCTTTCCCCTGTGTAATTACCTTAACAAGCTCCAGCAGTTTTTATTCTCAGAAGGTTTACTCCCTGATATACTGCTGCCTACCCCCTTCTTAAGTGCAGGTCCTAAATGAGCTTTTTTCTCTGTTCCCTCACCACAATCCAGATTCTTTTTGGGAGTTACCAGTACAGTAACCATACGAGGAAGTACTTAATTTATTAAGCTACTGCTTTTCTTAATCTCAGTTGAGATATTTACTGATAAACAGCTATCTACGCAGCATGTTCATGTCGTTCATAAATGAGCTTTTATCTCTCTCCCCTCACCACTATTCAGATTCTTCTGAGGAGTTCCCATTACTTTATCCTTTCCCTTGTGTAATTACCTTAACAAGCTCCAGCTGTTTTTATTCTCAGAAGGTTTACTCCCTGATATACAGCTGCCTACCCCCTTCGTAAGTGCAGGTCATAAATGAGCTTTTTTCTCTGTTCCCTCACCACAATCCTGATTCTTTTGGGGAGTTACCAGTACAGTAACCATACCAGGAAGTACTTAATTTATTAAGCTACTGCTTTTCTTAATCTCAGTGGAGATATTTACTGATAAACAGCTACCTACGCAGCATGTTCATGTCGTTTCTAAATGAGCTTTTATCTCTCTCCCCTCACCACAAATCAGATTCTTCTGAGGAGTTCCCAGTACATTATCCTTTCCCCTGTGTAATTACCTTAACAAGCTCCAGCTGTTTTTATTCTCAGAAGGTTTACTCCCTGATATACAGCTGCCTACCCCCTTCGTAAGTGCAGGTCCTAAATGAGCTCTTTTCTCTGTTCCCTCACCAAAATCCAGATTCTTTTGGGGAGTTACCAGTACAGTAACCATACTAGGAAGTACTTAATTTATTAAGCTACTGCTTTTCTTAATCTCAGTGGAGATATTTACTGATAAACAGCTACCTAAGCAGCATGTACATGTAGTTCCTAAAGGAGCTTTTATCTCTCCCCCTCACCACAAATCAGATTCTTCTGAGGAGTTCCCAGTACATTATCCTTTTCCCTGTGTAATTACCTTAACAAGCTGCAGCTGTTTTTATTCTCAGAAGCTTTACTCCCTGATATACAGCTGCCTACCCCCTTCTTAAGTGCAGGTCCTAAATGAGCTTTTTTCTCTGTTCCCTCACCACAATCCAGATTCTTTTGGGGAGTTACCAGTACAGTAACCATAGCAGGAAGTACTTAATTTATTAAGCTACTGCTTTTCAAAAGCTCAGTGGAGATATTTACTGATAAACAGCTACCTACGCAGCATGTTCATGTCGTTCCTAAATGAGCTTTTATCTCTCTCCCCTCACCACAAATCAGATTCTTCTGAGGAGTTCCCAGTACATTATCCTTTCCCCTGTGTAATTACCTTAAAAAGCTCCAGCTGTTTTTATTCTCAGAAGTTTTACTCCCTGATATACAGTTGCCAACCCCCTTCGTAAGTGCAGGTCCTAAATGAGCTTTTTTCTCTGTTTCCTCACCACAATCCAGATTCTTTTGGGGAGTTACCAGTACAGTAACCATACCAGGAAGTACTTAATTTATTAAGCTACTGCTTTTCTTAATCTCAGTGGAGATATTTACTGATAAACAGCTACCTACGCAGCATGTTCATGTCGTTCTTTAATGAGCTTTTATATCTCTCCGCTCACCACAAATCAGATTCTTCTGAGGAGTTCCCAGTACATTATCCGTTCCCCTGTGTAATTACCTTAACAAGCTCCAGCTGTTTTTATTCTCAGAAGTTTTACTCCATGATATACAGCTGCCTACCCCCTTCGTAAGTGCAGGTCCTAAATGAGCTTTTTTCTCTGTTCCCTCACCACAATCCAGATTCTTTTGGCGAGTTACCAGTACAGTAACCATACCAGGAAGTACTTAATTTATTAAGCTACTGCTTTACTTAATCTCAGTGGAGATATTTACTGATAAACAGCTACCTACGCAGCATGTTCATGTCGTTTCAAAATGAGCTTTTATCTCTCTCCCCTCACCGCAAATCAGAATCCTCTGAGGACATTCCAGTACATTATCCTTTCCCCTGTGTAATTACCATAACAAGCTCCAGCTGTTTTTATTCTCAGAAGGTTTACTCCCTGATATACAGCTGCCTACCCCCTTCGTAAGTGCAGGTCCTAAATGAGCTTTTTTCTCTGTTCCCTCACCACAATCCAGATTCTTTTGGGGAGTTACCAGTCCAGTAAACATACCAGGAAGTATTTAATTTATTAAGCTACTGCTTTTCTTAATCTCAGTGGACCTATTTACTGATAAACAGATACATACGCAGCATGTTCATGTCGTTCCTAAATGAGCTTTTATCTCTCTCCCCTCACCACAAATCAGAATCTTCTGAGGAGTTCCCAGTACATTATCCTTTCCCCTGTGTAATTACCTTAACAAGCTCCAGCTGTTTTTATTCTCAGAAGGTTTACTCCCTGATATACAGCTGCCTACCACCTTCGTAAGTGCAGGTCCTAAATGAGCTTTTTTCTCTGTTCCCTCACCACAATCCAGATTCTTTTGGGGAGTTACCAGTACAGGAACCATACCAGGAAGTACTTAATTTATTAAGATACTGCTTTTCTTAATCTCAGTGGAGATATTTACTGATAAACAGCTTCCTACGCAGCATGTTCATGTCGTTCCTAAATGAGCTTTTATCTCTCTCCCCTCACCACGAATCAGATTCTTCTGAGGAGTTCCCAGTACATTATCCTTTCCCCTGTGTAATTACCTTAACAAGCTCCAGCTGTTTTTATTCTCAGAAGGTTTACTCCCTGATATACCGCTGCCTACCCCCTTCGAAAGTGCAGGTCATAAATGAGCTTTTTTCTCTGTTCCTTCACCACAATCCAGATTCCTTTGGGGAGTTACCAGTACAGTAACCATACCAAGAAGTACTTAATTTATTAAGCTACTGCTTTTCTTAATCTCAGAAGAGATATTTACTGAGAATCAGCTACTTATGCAGCATGTTCATGTCGTTCATAAATGAGCTTTTATCTCTCTCCCCTCACCACAAATCAGAAACTTCTGAGGAGTTCCCAGTACATTATCCTTTCCGCTATGTAATTACCTTAACAAGCTCCAGCTGTTTTTATTCTCAGAAGGTTTACTCCCTGATATACACCTGCCTACCCCCTTCGTAAGTGCAGGTCCTAAATGAGCTTTTTTCTCTGTTCCCTCACCACAATCCAGATTCTTTTGGGGAGTTACCAGTACAGTAACCATACCAGGAAGTACTTAATTTATTAAGCTACTGCTTTTCTTAATCTCAGTGGAGATATTTACTGATAAACAGCTACCTATGCAGCATGTTCATGTCGTTCATAAATGAGCTTTTATCTCTCTCCCCTCAGCACAAATCAGATTCTTCTGAGGAGTTCCCAGTACATTATCCTTTCCCCTGTGTAATTACCTTAACAAGCTCCAGCAGTTTTTATTCTCAGAAGGTTTACTCCCTGATATACTGCTGCCTACCACCTTCTTAAGTGCAGGTCCTAAATGAGCTTTTTTCTCTGTTCCCTCACGACAATCCAGATTCTTTTTGGGAGTTACCAGTACAGTAACCATACGAGGAAGTACTTAATTTATTAAGCTACTGCTTTTCTTAATCTCAGTTGAGATATTTACTGATAAACAGCTATCTACGCAGCATGTTCATGTCGTTCATAAATGAGCTTTTATCTCTCTCCCCTCACCACTATTCAGATTCTTCTGAGGAGTTCCCATTACTTTGTCCTTTCCCTTGTGTAATTACCTTAACAAGCTCCAGCTGTTTTTATTCTCAGAAGGTTTACTCCCTGATATACAGCTGCCTACCCCCTTCGTAAGTGCAGGTCATAAATGAGCTTTTTTCTCTGTTCCCTCACCACAATCCAGATTCTTTTGGGGAGTTACCAGTACAGTAACCATACCAGGAAGTACTTAATTTATTAAGATACTGCTTTTCTTCATCTCAGTGGAGATATTTACTGATAAACAGCTACCTACGCAGCATGTTCATGTCGTTCCTAAATGAGCTTTTATCTCTCTCCCCTCACCACAAATCAGATTCTTCAGAGGAGTTCCCAGTACTTTATAATTTCCCCTGTGTAATTACCTTAACAAGCTCCAGCTGTTTTTATTCTCAGAAGGTTTACTCCCTGATATACAGCTGCCTACACCCTTCGTAAGTGCAGGTCCTAAATGAGCTTTTTTCTCTTTTCCCTCACCACAATCTAGATTCTTTTGGGGAGTTACCAGTACAGTAAACATACCAGGAAGTACTTAATTTATTTAGCTACTGCTTTTCTTAATCTCAGTGGAGATATTTACTGATCAACAGCTACCTACGCAGCATGTTCATGTCGTTCCTAAATGAGCTTTAATCTCTCTCCCCTCACCACAAATCAGATTCTTCTGAGGAGTTCCCACTACTTTATACTTTCCCCTGTGTAATTACCTTAACAAGCTCCAGCTGTTTTTATTCTCAGAAGGTTTACTCCCTGATATACAGCTGCCTACCCCCTTCCTAAGTGCTGGTCCTAAATGAGCTTTTTTCTCTGTTCCCTCACCACAATCCAGATTCTTTTGGGGAGTTACCAGTACAGTAACCATACCAGGAAGTACTTAATTTATTAAGCTACTGCTTTTCTTAATCTCAGTGGAGATATTTACTGATAAACAGCTACCTACGCAGCATGTTCATGTCGTTCATAAATGAGCTTTTATTTCTCTCCCCTCAGCACAAATCAGATTCTTCTGAGGAGTTCACAGTACATTATCCTTTCCCCTGTGTAATTACCTTAACAAGCTGCAGCTGTTTTTATTCTCAGAAGGTTTACTCCCCGATATACTGCTGCCTACCCCCTTCGTAAGTGCAGGTCCTAAATGAGCTTTTTTCTCTGTTCCCTCACCACAATCCAGATTCTTTTGGGGAGTTACCAGTACAGTAACCATACCAGGAAGTACTTAATTTATTAAGCTACTGCTTTTCTTAATCTCAGTGGAGATATTTACTAATAAACAGCTACCTACGCAGCATGTTCATGTCGTTCCTAAATGAGCTTTTATCTCTCTCCACTCACCACTATTCAGATTCTTCTGAGGAGTTCCCAGTACTTTATCCTTTCCCTGTGTAATTACCTTAACAAGCTCCAGCTGTTTTTATTCTCGGAAGGTTTACTCCCTGCTATACAGCTGCCTACCCCCTTCGTAAGTGCAGGTCCTAAATGAGCTTTTTTCTCTGTTCCCTCACCGCAATCCAGATTCTTTTGGGGAGTTACCAGTACAGTAACCATACCAGGAAGTACTTAATTTATTAAGCTACTGCTTTTCTTAATCTCAGTGGAGATATTTACTAATAAACAGCTACGTGTGCAAAATGTTCATGTCGCTCATAAATGAGCTTTTATCTCTCTCCCCTCACCACAAATCAGATACTTCTGAGGAGTTCCCAGTACATTATCCTTTCCCCTGTGTAATTACCTTAACAAGCTCCAGCTGTTTTCATTCTCAGAAGGTTTACTCCCTGATATACAGCTGCCTACCCCCTAAGTAAGTGCAGGTCCTAAATGAGCTTTTTTCTCTGTTCCCTCACCACAATCCAGATTCTTTTGGGGAATTACCAGTACAGTAACCATACCAGGAATTACTTAATTTATTAAGCTACTTCTTTTCTTAATCTCAGTGGAGATATTTACTGATAAACAGCTACCTACGCAGCATGTTCATGTCGTTCCTAAATGAGCTTTTAACTCTCTCCCCTCACCACAAATCAGATTCTTCAGAGGAGTTCCCAGTACTTTATAATTTCCCCTGTGTAATTACCTCAACAAGCTCCAGCTGTTTTTATTCTCAGAAGGTTTACTCCCTGATATACAGCTGCCTACCCCCTTCGTAAGTGCAGGTCCTAAATGAGCTTTTTTCTCTGTTCCCTCACCACAATCCAGATTCTTTTGGGGAGTTACCAGTACAGTAACCATACCAGGAAGTACTTAATTTATTAAGCTACTGCTTTTCTTAATCTCAGTGGAGATATTTACTGATAAACAGCTACCTACGCAGCATGTTCATGTCGTTCCTAAATGAGCTTTTATCTCTCTCCCCTCACCACAAATCAGAGACTTCTGAGGAGTTCCCAGTACATTATCCTTTCCCCTGTGTAATTACCTTAACAAGCTCCAGCTGTTTTTATTCTCAGAAGGTTTACTCCCTGATATACAGGTGCCTACCCCCTTCGTAAGTGCAGGTCCTAAATGAGCTTTTTTCTCTGTTCCCTCACCACAATCCAGATTCTTTTGGGGAGTTACCAGTACAGTAACCATACCAGGAAGTACTTAATTTATTAAGCTACTGCTTTTCTTAATCTAAGTGGAGATATTTACTGATAAACAGCTACCTACGCAGCATGTTCATGTCGTTCCTAAATGAGCTTTTTTCTCTCTCCCCTCACCACAAATCAGATTCTTCAGAGGAGTTCCCAGTACTTTATAATTTCGCCTGTGTTATTACCTTAACAAGCTCCAGCTGTTTTTATTCTCAGAAGGTTTACTACCTGATATACAGCTGCCTACCCCCTTCGTAAGTGCAGGTCCTAAATGAGCTTTTTTCTCTTTTCCCCCACCACAATCTAGATTCTTTTGGGGAGTTACCAGTACAGTAAACATACCAGGAAGTACTTAATTTATTTAGCTACTGCTTTTCTTAATCTCAGTGGAGATATTTACTGATGAACAGCTACCTACGCAGCATGTTCATGTCGTTCCTAAATGAGCTTTAATCTCTCTCCCCTCACCACAAATCAGATTCTTCTGAGGAGTTCCCAGTACTTTATACTTTCCCCTGTGTAATTACCTTAACAAGCTTCAGCTGTTTTTATTCTCAGAAGGTTTACTCCCTGATATACAGCTGCCTACCCCCTTCGTAAGTGCAGGTCCTAAATGAGCTTTTTTCTCTGTTCCCTCACCACAATCCAGATTCTTTTGGGGAGTTACCAGTACAGTAACCATACAGGAAGTACTTAATTTATTAAGCTACTGCTTTTCTTAATCTCAGTGGAGATATTTACTGATAACAGCTACTTACGCAGAATGTTCATGTCGTTCCTAAATGAGCTTTTATCTCTCTCCCCTCACCAAAAATCAGATTCTTCTGAGGAGTTCCCAGTACATTATCCTTTCCCTTGTGTAATTACATTAACAAGCTCCAGCTGTTTTTATTCTCAGAAGGTTTACTCCCTGATATACAGTTGCCTACCCCCTTCGTAAATGCAGGTCCTAAATGAGCTTTTTTCTCTGTTCCCTCACCACAATCCAGATTCTTTTGGGGAGTTACCAGTACAGTAACCATACCAGGAAGAACTTAATTTATTAAGCTACTGCTTTTCTTAATCTCATTGGAGATATGTACTGATAAACAGCTACGTACACAGCATGTTCATGTCGTTCCTAAATGAGCTTTTATCTCTCTCCCCTCACCACAAATCAGATTCTTCTGAGCAGTTCCCAGTACATTATCCTTTCCCCTGTGTAATTACCTTACAAGCTCCAGCTGTTTTTATTCTCAGAAGGTTTACTCCCTGATATACAGCTGCCTACCCCCTTCGTATGTGCAGGTCCTAAATGAGCTTTTTTCTCTGTTCCCTCACCACAATCCAGATTCTTTTGGGGAGTTAACAGTACAGTAACCATACCAGGAAGTACTTAATTTATTAACCTACTGCTTTTCTTAATCTCAGTGGAGATATTTAGTGATAAACAGCTACCTACGCAGCATGTTCATGTCGTTCCTAAATAAGCTTTTATCTCTCTCCCCTCACCACAAATCAGATTCTTCTGAGCAGTTCCCAGTACATTATCCTTTCCCCTGTGTAATTACCTTAACAAGCTCCAGCTGTTTTTATTCTCAGAAGGTTTACTCCCTGATATACAGCTGCCTACTCCCTTCGTAAGTGCAGGTCCTAAATGAGCTTTTTAATCTGTTCCCTCACCACAATCCAGATTCTTTGGGAGTTACCAGTATAGTAACCATACCAGGAAGTACTTAATTTATTAAGCTACTGCTTTTCTCCATCTCAGTGGAGATATTTACTGATAAACAGCTACCTACGCAGCATGTTCATGTCGTTCCTAAATGAGCTTTTATCTCTCTCCCCTCACCACAAATCAGATTCTTCTGAGGAGTTCCCAGTACATGATCCTTTCCCCTGTGTAATTACCTTAACTAGCTCCAGCTGTTTTTATTCTCAGAAGTTTTACTCCCTGATATACAGCTGCCTACCCCCTTCCTAAGTGCAGGTCCTAAATGAGCTTTTTTCTCTGTTCCCTCACCACAATCCAGATTCTTTTGGGGAGTGACCAGTACAGTAACCATACCAGGAAGTAATTAATTTATTAACCTACTGCTTTTCTTAATCTCAGTGGAGATATTTACTGATAAACAGTCTACCTACGCAGCATGTTCATGTCGTTCGTAAATGACCTTTAATCTCTCTCCCCTCACCACAAATGAGATTCTTCTGAGGAGTTCCCAGTACTTTATACTTTCCCCTGTGTAATTACCTTAACAAGCTTCAGCTGTTTTTATTCTCAGAAGGTTTACTCCCTGATATACAGCTGCCTACCCCCTTCGTAAGTGCAGGTCCTAAATGAGCTTTTTTCTCTGTTCCCTCACCACAATCCAGATTCTTTTGGGGAGTTACCAGTACAGTAACCATACCAGGAAGTACTTAATTTATTAAGCTACTGCTTTTCTTATTCTCAGTGGAGATATTTACTGATAAACAGCTACGTACGCAGCATGTACATGTCGTTCCTAAATGAGCTTTTATCTCTCTCCCCTCACCACAAATCAGATTCTTCTGAGGAGTTCCCAGTACATTATCCTTTCCCTTGTGTAATTACATTAACAAGCTCCAGCTGTTTTTATTCTCAGAAGGTTTACTCCCTGATATACAGTTGCCTACCCCCTTCGTAAATGCAGGTCCTAAATGAGCTTTTTTCTCTGTTCCCTCACCACAATCCAGATTCTTTTGGGGAGTTACCAGTACAGTAACCATACCAGGAAGTACTTAATTAATTAAGCTACTGCTTTTCTTAAACTCATTGGAGATATGTACTGATAAACAGCTACGTACGCAGCATGTTCATGTGGTTCCTAAATGAGCTTTTATCTCTCTCCCCTCACCACAAATCAGATTCTTCTGAGGAGTTCCCAGTACATTATCCTTTCCCCTGTGTAATTACCTTAACAAGCTCCAGCGGTTTTTATTCTCAGAAGGTTTACTCCCTGATATACAGCAGCCTACCCCCTTCGTATGTGCAGGTCCTAAATGAGCTTTTTTCTCTGTTCACTCACCACAATCCAGATTCTTTTGGGGAGTTAACAGTACAGTAACCATACCAGGAAGTACTTAATTTATTAACCTACTGCTTTTCTTAATCTCAGTGGAGATATTTACTGATAAACAGCTACCTACGCAGCATGTTCATGTCGTTCCTAAATAAGCTTTTATCTCTCTCCCCTCACCACAAATCAGATTCTTCTGAGGAGTTCCCAGTACATTATCCTTTCCCCTGTGTAATTACCTTAACAAGCTCCAGCTGTTTTTATTCTCAGAAGGTTTACTCCCTGATAACAGCTGCCTACCCCCTTCGTAAGTGCAGGTCCTAAATGAGCTTTTTTCTCTGTTCCCTCACCACAATCCAGATTCTTTTGGGGAGTTACCAGTACAGTAACCATACCCGGAATACTTAATTTATTAAGCTACTGCTTTTCTTAATCTCAGTGGAGATATTTACTGATAAACAGCTACCTACGCAGCATGTTCATGTGGTTCCTAAATGAGCTTTTATCTCTCTCCCCTCACCACAAATCAGATTCTTCTGAGGAGTTCCCAGTACATTATCCTTTCCCCTGTGTAATTACCTTAACAAGCTCCAGCTGTTTTTATTCTCAGAAGGTTTACTCCCTGATATACAGCTGCCTACCCCCTTCGTAAGTGCAGGTCCTAAATGAGCTTTTTTCTATGTTCCCTCACCACAATCTAGATTCTTTGGGGAGTTACCAGTACAGTAATCATAAAAGGAAGTACTTAATTTATTAAGCTACTGCTTTTTTTTTTTTTTTTTTTTTTTTTTGGCCAGTCCTGGGCCTTGGACTCAGGGCCTGAGCACTGTCCCTGGCTTCTTCCTGCTCAAGGCTAGCACTCTGCCACTTGAGCCACAGCGCCGCTTCTGGCCATTTTCTGTATATGTGGTGCTGGGGAATCGAACCTAGGGCCTCGTGTATCCGAGGCAGGCACTCTTGCCGCTAGGCTGTATCTCCAGACCCTACTGCTTTTCTTAATCTCAGTGGAGATATTTACTGATAAACAGCTACCTACGCAGCATGTTCATGTCGTTCATAAATGAGCTTTTATCTCTCTCCCCTCACCACAAATCAGATTCTTCTGAGGAGTTCCCAGTACATTATCCTTCCCCTGTGTAATTACCTTAACAAGCTCCAGCTGTTTTTATTCTCAGAAGGTTTACTCCTAAATATACAACTGCCTACCCCCTTCGTAAGTGCAGGTCCTAAATGAGCTTATTTCTCTGTTCCCTCACCACAATCCAGATTCTTTTGTGGAGTTACCAGTACAGTAACCATACCAGGAAGTACTTAATTTATTAACTACTGCTTTTCTTAATCTCAGTGGAGATATTTACTGATAAACAGCTACCTACGCAGCATGTTCATGTCGTTCCTAAATGAGCTTTTATCTCTCTCCCCTCACCACAAATCAGATTCTTCTGAGGAGTTCCCAGTACATTATCCTTTCCCCTGTGTAATTACCTTAACAAGCTCAGCTGTTTTTATTCTCAGAAGGTTTACTCCCTGATATACAACTGCCTACCCCCTTCGTAAGTGCAGGTCCTAAATGAGCTTTTTTCTCTGTTCCCTCACCACAATCCAGATTCTTTTGGGGAGTTACCAGTACAGTAACCATACCAGGAAGTACTTCATTTATTAAGCTCCTGATTTTCTTAATCTCAGTGTAGATATTTACTGATAAACAGCTACGTACGCAGCATGTTCATGTCGTTCCTAAATGAGCTTTTATCTCTCTCCCCTCACCACAATTCAGATTCTTCTGAGTAGTTCCCAGTACATTATCCTTTCCCCTGTGTAATTACCTTAACAAGCTCCAGCTGTTTTTATT
>NW_025956456.1:0-50734 GCF_023159225.1 Perognathus longimembris pacificus
TTCTCAGAAGGTTTACTCCCTGATATACAGCTGCCTACCCCCTTCGTAAGTGCAGGTCCTAAATGAGCTTTTTTCTCTGTTCCCTCACCACAATCCAGATTCTTCTGGGGAGTTACCAGTACAGTAACCATACCAGGAAGTACTTAATTTATTAAGCTACTGCTTTTCTTAATCTCAGTGGAGATATTTACTGATAAACAGCTACCTACGCAGCATGTTCATGTCGTTCCTAAATGAGCTTTTATCTCTCTCCCCTCACCACAAATCAGATTCTTCTGAGGAGTTCCCAGTACTTTATCCTTTCTCCTGGGTAATTTCCTTAACAAGCTCCAGCTGTTTTTATTCTCAGAAGCTTTACTCCCTGATATACAGCTGCCTACCCCCTTCGTAAGTGCAGTTCCTAAATGAGCTTTTTTCTCTGTTCCCTCACCACAATCCAGATTCTTTTGGGGAGTTACCAGTACAGTAACCATACCAGGAAGTACTTAATTTATTAAGCTACTGCTTTTCTTAATCTCAGTGGAGATATTTACTCATAAACAGCTACGTACGCAGCATGTTCATGTCATTCCTAAATGTGCTTTTATCTCTCTCCACTCACCACAAATCAGATTCTTCTGAGGAGTTCCCAGTACATTATCCTTTCCCCTGTGTAATTACCTTAACAAGCTCCAGCTGTTTTTATTCTCAGAAGTTTTACTCCCTGATATACAGCTGCCTACCCCCTTCGTAAGTGCAGGTCCTAAATGCGCTTTTTTCTCTGTTCCCTCACCACAATCCGGATTCTTTTTGGGAGTGACCAGTACAGTAACCATACCAGGAAGTACTTAATTTATTAAGCTACTGCCTTTCTTAATCTCAGTGGAGATATTTACTGATAAACAGCTACCTACGCAGCATGTTCATGTCGTTCCTAAATGAGCTTTTATCTGTCTCCCCTCACCACAAATGAGATTCTTCTGAGGAATTCCCAGTACATTATCCTTTCCCCTGTGTAATTACCTTAACAAACTCCAGCTGTTTTTATTCTCAGAAGGTTTACTCCCTGATATACAGCTGCCTAGCCCCTTCGTAAGTGCAGGTCCTAAATGAGCTTTTTTCTCTGTTCCCTCACCACAATCCAGATTCTTTTGGGGAGTTACCAGTACAGTAACCATACCAGGAAGTACTTAATTTATTAAGCTACTGCTTTTCTTAATCTCAGTGGAGATATTTACTGATTAAACAGCTACATACGCAGCATGTTCATGTCGTTCTTAAAGGAGCTTTTATATCTCTCCCCTCACAACATATCAGATTCTTCTGAGGAGTTCCCAGTACATTATCCTTTCCCCTGTGTAATTACCTTAACAAGCTCCAGCTGTTTTTATTCTCAGTAGGTTTACTGCCTGATATACAGCTGCTTACCCCCTTCGTAAGTGCAGGTCCTAAATGAGCTTTTTTCTGTGTTCCCTCACCAAAATCCAGATTCTTTTGGGGAGTTACCAGTAGAGTACCCATACCAGGAAGTACTTAATTTATTAAGCTTCTGCTTTTCTTAATCTCAGTGGAGATATTTACTGATAAAGAGCTACCTACACAGCATGTTCATGTCGTTCCTAAATGAGCTTTTATCTCTCTCCCCTCACCACAAATCAGATTCTTCTGAGGAGTTCCCAGTACATTAGCCTTTCCCCTGTGTAATTACCTTAACAAGCTCCAGCTGTTTTTATTCTCAGAAGGTTTACTCCCTGATATACAGCTGCCTACCCCCTTCGTAAGTGCAGGTCCTAAATGAGCTTTTTTCTCTGTTCCCTCACCACAATCCAGATTCTTTTGGGGAGTTACCAGTATAGTCACCATACCAGGAAGTACTTAATTTATTAAGCTACTGCTTTTCTTAATCTCAGTGGAGATATTTACTGATAAACAGCACTTACGCAGCATGTTCATGTCGTTCCTAAATGAGCTTTTATCTCTCTCCCCTCACCACAAATCAGATTCTTCTGAGGAGTTCCCAGTACATTATCCTTTCCCCTGTGTAATTACCTTAACAAGCTCCAGCTGGTTTTATTCTCAGAAGGTTTACTCCCTGATATACAGCTGCATACCCCCTTCGTAACTGCAGGTCCTAAATGAGCTGTATTCTCTGTTCCCTCACCACAATCCAGATTCTTTTGGGGAGTTACCAGTACAGTAACCATACCAGGAAGTACTTAATTTATTAAGCTACTGATTTTCTTAATCTCAGTGGAGATATTTACTGATAAACAGCCACCTACGCAGCATGTTCATGTCGTTCCTAAATGAGCTTTTATCTCTCTCCCCTCACCACAAATCAGATTCTTCTGAGGAGGTCCCAGTACATTATCCTTTCCCCTGTGTAATTACCTTAACAAGCTCCAGCTGTTTTTATTCTCAGAAGGTTTACTCCCTGATACACAGCTGCCTACCCCCTTCGTAAGTGCAGGTCCTAAATGAGCTTTTTTCTCTGTTCCTCACCACAATCCAGATTCTTTTGGGGAGTTACCAGTAAAGTAACCATACCAGGAAGTACTTAATTTATTAAGCTACTGCTTTTCTTAATCTCAGTGGAGATATTTACTGATAAACAGCCACCTACGCAGCATGTTCATGTCGTTCCTAAATGAGCTTTTATCTCTCTCCCCTCACCACAAATCAGATTCTTCTGAGGAGTTCCCTGTACATTATCCTTTCCCCTGTGTAATTACCTTAACAAGCTCCAGCTGGTTTTATTCTCAGAAGGTTTACTCCCTGATATACAGCTGCCTACCCCCTTCGTAAGTGCAGGTTCTAAATGAGCTTTTTTCTCTGTTCCCTCACCACAATCCAGATTCTTTTGGGGAGTTACCAGTACAGTAACCATACCAGGAAGTACTTAATTTATTACGCTACTGCTTTTCTAAAGCTCAGTGGAGATATTTACTGATAAACAGCTACCTACGCAGCATGTTCATGTCGTTCCTAAATGAGCTTTTATCTCTCTCCCCTCACCACAAATCAGATTCTTCTGAGGAGTTCCCAGTACTTTATCCTTTCTCCTGTGTAATTACCTTAACAAGCTCCAGCTGTTTTTATTCTCAGAAGGTTTAGTCCCTGATATACAGCTGCCTACCCCCTTCGTAAGTGCAGGTCCTAAATGAGCTTTTTTCTCTGTTCCCTCACCACAATCCAGATTCTTTTGGGGAGTTACCAGTACAGTAACCATACCAGGAAGTACTTAATTTATTAAGCTACTGCTTTTCTTAATCTCAGTGGAGATATTTACTGATAAACAGCTACCTACGCTGCATGTTCATGTCGTTCCTAAATGAGCTTTTATCTCTCTCCCCTCACCACAAATCAGATTCTTCTGAGGAGTTCCCAGTACATTATCCTTTCCCCTGTGTAATTACCTTAACAAGCTGCAGCTGTTTTTATTCTCAGAAGGTTTACTCCCTGATATACAGCTGCCTACCCCCTTCGTAAGTGCAGGTCCTAAATGAGCTTTTTTCTCTGTTCCCTCACCACAATCCAGATTCTTTTGGGGAGTTACCAGTACAGTAACCATACCAGGAAGAACTTAATTTATTAAGCTACTGCTTTTCTTAATCTCAGTGGAGATATTTACTGATAAACAGCTACCTACGCAGCATGTTCATGTCGTTCCTAAATGAGCTTTTATCTCTCTCCCATCACCACAAATCAGATTCTTCTGAGGAGTTCCCAGTACTTTATCCTTTCCCCTGTGTAATTACCTTAACAAGCTCCAGCTGTTTTTATTCTCAGAAGCTTTACTCCCTGATATACAGCTGCCTACCCCCTTCGTAAGTGCAGGTCCTAAATGAGCTTTTTTCTCTGTTCCCTCACCACAATCCAGATTCTTTTGGGGAGTTACCAGTACAGTAACCATACCAGGAAGTACTTAATTTATTAAGCTACTGCTTTTCTTAATCTCAGTGGAGATATTTACTGATAAACAGCTACCTACGCAGCATGTTCATGTCGTTCCTAAATGAGCTTTTATCTCTCTCCCCTCACCACAAATCAGATTCTTCTGAGGAGTTCCAGTACATTATCCTTTCCCCTGTGTAATTACCTTAACAAGCTCCAGCTGTTTTTATTCTCAGAAGGTTTACTCCCTGATATACAGCTGCCTACCCCCTTCGTAAGTGCAGGTCCTAAATGAGCTTTTTCTCTGTTCCCTCACCACAATCCAGATTCTTTTGGGGAGTTACCAGTACAGTAACCATACCAGGAAGTACTTAATTTATTAAGCTACTGCTTTTCTTAATCTCAGTGGAGATATTTACTGATAAACAGCTACCTACGCAGCATGTTCATGTCGTTCCTAAATGAGCTTTTATCTCTCTCCCATCACCACAAATCAGATTCTTCTGAGGAGTTCCCAGTACATTATCCTTTCCCCTGTGTAATTACCTTAACAAGCTGCAGCTGTTTTTATTCTCAGAAGCTTTACTCCCTGATATACAGCTGCCTACCCCCTTCGTAAGTGCAGGTCCTAAATGAGCTTTTTTCTCTGTTCCCTCACCACAATCCAGATTCTTTTGTGGAGTTACCAGTACAGTAACCATACCAGGAAGTACTTAATTTATTAAGCTACTGCTTTTCTAAAGCTCAGTGGAGATATTTACTGATAAACAGCTACCTACGCAGCATGTTCATGTCGTTCCTAAATGAGCTTTTATCTCTCTCCCCTCACCACAAATCAGATTCTTCTGAGGAGTTCCCAGTACATTATAATTTCCCCTGTGTAATTACCTTAACAAGCTCCAGCTGTTTTTATTCTCAGAAGGTTTAGTCCCTGATATACAGCTGCCTACCCCCTTCGTAAGTGCAGGTCCTAAATGAGCTTTTTTCTCTGTTCCCTCACAACAATCCAGATTCTTTTGGGGAGTTACCAGTACAGTAACCATACCAGGAAGTACTTAATTTATTAAGCTACTGCTTTTCTTAATCTCAGTGGAGATATTTACTGATAAACAGCTACCTACGCAGCATGTTCATGTCGTTCCTAAATGAGCTTTTATCTCTCTCCCTTCACCACAAATCAGATTCTTCTGAGGAGTTCCCAGTACATTATCCTTTTCCCTGTGTAATTACCTTAACAAGCTGCAGCTGTTTTTATTCTCAGAAGCTTTACTCCCTGATATACAGCTGCCTACCCCCTTCGTAAGTGCAGGTCCTAAATGAGCTTTTTTCTCTGTTCCCTCACAACAATCCAGATTCTTTTGGGGAGTTACCAGTACAGTAACCATACCAGGAAGTACTTAATTTATTAAGCTACTGCTTTTCTTAATCTCAGTGGAGATATTTACTGATAAACAGCTACGTACGCAGCATGTTCATGTCGTTCCTAAATGAGCTTTTATCTCTCTCCCCTCACCACAAATCAGATTCTTCTGAGGATTTCCCAGTACTTTATCCTTTCTCCTGTGTAATTACCTTAACAAGCTCCAGCTGTTTTTATTCTCAGAAGGTTTACTCCCTGATATACAGCTGCCTACCCCCTTCGTAAGTGCAGGTCCTAAATGAGCTTTTTTCTCTGTTCCCTCACCACAATCCAGATTCTTTTGGGGAGTTACCAGTACAGTAACCATACCAGGAAGTACTTAATTTATTAAGCTACTGCTTTTCTTAATCTCAGTGGAGATATTTACTGATAAACAGCTACCTACGCAGCATGTTCATGTCGTTCCTAAATGAGCTATTATCTCTCTCCCCTCACCACAAATCAGATTCTTCTGAGGAGTTCCCAGTACATTATCCTTTCCGCTGTGTAATTACCTTAACAAGCTCCAGCTGTTTTTATTCTCAGAAGGTTTACTCCCTGATATACAGCTGCCTACCCCCTTCGTAAGTGCAGGTCCTAAATGAGCTTTTTTCTCTGTTCCCTCACCACAATCCAGATTCTTTTGGGGAGTTACCAGTACAGTAAGCATACCACGAAGTACTTAATTTATTAAGCTACTGCTTTTCTTAATCTCAGTGGAGATATTTACTGATAAACAGCTACCTACGCAGCATGTTCATGTCGTTCCTAAATGAGCTTTTATCTCTCTCCCCTCACCACAAATCAGATTCTTCTGAGGAGTTCCCAGTACATTATCATTTCCCCTGTGTAATTACCTTAACAAGCTCCAGCTGTTTTTATTCTCAGAAGCTTTACTCCCTGATATACAGCTGCCTACCCCCTTCGTAAGTGCAGGTCCTAAATGAGCTTTTTTCTCTGTTCCCTCACCACAATCCAGATTCTTTTGGGGAGTTACCAGTACAGTAACCATACCAGGAAGTACTTAATTTATTAAGCTACTGCTTTTCTTAATCTCAGTGGAGATATTTACTGATAAACAGCTACCTACGCAGCATGTTCATGTCGTTCCTAAATGAGCTTTTATCTCTCTCCCCTCACCACAAATCAGATTCTTCTGAGGAGTTCCCAGTACATTATCCTTTCCCCTGTGTAATTACCTTAACAAGCTGCAGCTGTTTTTATTCTCAGAAGCTTTACTCCCTGATATACAGCTGCCTACCCCCTTCGTAAGTGCAGGTCCTAAATGAGCTTTTTTCTCTGTTCCCTCACCACAATCCAGATTCTTTTGGGGAGTTACCAGTACAGTAACCATACCAGGAAGTACTTAATTTATTAAGCTACAACTTTTCTAAAGCTCAGTGGAGATATTTACTGATAAACAGCTACCTACGCAGCATGTTCATGTCGTTCCTAAATGAGCTTTTATCTCTCTCCCCTCACCACGAATCAGATTCTTCTGAGGAGTTCCCAGTACATTATCCTTTCCCCTGTGTAATTACCTTAACAAGCTCCAGCTGTTTTTATTCTCAGAAGGTTTACTCCCTGATATACAGCTTCCTAACCCCTTCGTAATTGCAGGTCCTAAAAGAGCTTTTTTCCCTGTTCCCTCACCATAATCCAGAATCTTTTGGGGAGTTACCAGTGCAGTAACCATACCAGGAAGTACTTAATTTCTTAAGCTACTGCTTTTCTTAAACTCAGTGGAGATATTTACTAATAAACAGCTATATATGCAGCATGTTCATGTCGTTCCTAAATGAGCTTTTATCTCTCTCCCCTCACCTCAAATCAGATTCTTCTGAGGAGTTCCCAGTACTTCATCTTTTCCCCTGTGTAATTACCTTAACAAGCTCCAGCTGTTTTTATTCTCAGAAGATTTACTCCCTGATATTCAGCTGCCTACCCCCTTCGTAAGTGCAGGTCCTAAATGAGCTTTTTTCTCTGTTCCCTCACCACAATCCAGATTCTTTTGGGGAGTTACCAGTACAGTAACCATACCAGGAAGTACTTAATTTATTAAGCTACTGCTTTTCTTAATCTCAGTGGAGATATTTACTGATAAACAGCTACCTACGCAGCATGTTCATGTCGTTCCTAAATGTGCTTTTATCTCTCTCCACTCACCACAAATCAGATTCTTCGGAGGAGTTCCCAGTACATTATCCTTTCCCCTGTGTAATTACCTTAACAAGCTGCAGCTGTTTTTATTCTCAGAAGCTTTACTCCCTGATATACAGCTGCCTACCCACTTCGTAAGTGCAGGTCCTAAATGCGCTTTTTTCTCTGTTCCCTCACCACAATCCGGATTCTTTTTGGGAGTGACCAGTACAGTAACCATACCAGGAAGTACTTAATTTATTTAGCTACTGCTTTTCTTAATCTCAGTGGAGATATTTACTGATAAACAGCTACCTACGCTGCATGTTCATGTCGTTCCTAAATGAGCTTTTATCTGTCTCCCCTCACCACAAATGAGATTCTTCTGAGGAGTTCCCAGTACATTATCCTTTCCCCTGTGTAATTACCTTAACAAACTCCAGCTGTTTTTATTCTCAGAAGGTTTACTCCCTGATATACAGCTGCCTAGCCCCTTCGTAAGTGCAGGTCCTAAATGAGCTTTTTTCTCTGTTCCCTCACCACAATCCAGATTCTTTTGGGGAGTTACCAGTACAGTAACCATACCAGTAAGTACTTAATTTATTAAGCTACTGCTTTTCTTAATCTCAGTGGAGATATTTACTGATAAACAGCTACGTATGCAGCATGTTCATGTCGTTCCTAAATGAGCTATTATCTCTCTCCCCTCACACAAATCAGATTCTTCTGAGGAGTTCCCAGTACATTATCCTTTCAACCTGTGTAATTACCTTAACAAGCTCCAGCTGTTTTTATTCTCAGAAGGTTTACTCCCTGATATACAGCTGCCTACCCCCTTCGTAAGTGCAGGTCCTAAATGAGATTTTTTCTCTGTTCCCTCACCACAATCCAGATTCATTTGGGGAGTTACCAGTAGAGTAACCATACCAGGAAGTACTTAATTTATTAAGCTACTACTCTTCTTAATCTCAGTGGAGATATTTACTGATAAACAGCTACGTACGCAGCATGTTCATGTCGTTCCTAAATGAGCTTTTATCTCTCTCCCCTCACCACAAATCAGATTCTTCTGAGGAGTTCCCAGTACATTATCCTTTCCCCTGTGTAATTACCTTAGCAAGCTCCAGCTGTTTTTATTCTCAGAAGGTTTACTCCCTGATATACAGCTGCCTACCCCCTTCGTAAGTGCAGGTCCTAAATGAGCTTTTTTCTCTGTTCCTCACCACAATCCAGATTCTTTTGTGGAGTTACCAGTAAAGTAACCATACCAGGTAGTACTTAATTTATTAAGCTACTGCTTTTCTTAATCTCAGTGGAGATCTTTACTGATAAACAGCCACCTACGCAGCATGTTCATGTCGTTCCTAAATGAGCTTTTATCTCTCTCTCCTCACCACAAATCAGATTCTTCTCAGGAGGTCCCAGTACATTACCCTTTCCCCTGTGTAATTACCTTAACAAGCTCCAGCTGTATCTATTCTCAGAAGGTTTACTCCCTGATATACAGCTGCCTACCCCCTTCGTAAGTGCAGGTCCTAAATGAGCTTTTTTCTCTGTTCCCTCACCACAATCCAGATTCTTTTGGGGAGCTACCAGTACAGTAACCATACCAGGAAGTACATAATTTATTAAGCTACTGCTCTTCTTAATCTCAGTGGAGATATTTACTGATAAACAGCTGCCTACGCAGCATGTTCATGTCTTTCCTAAATGAGCTTTTATCTCTCTCCCCTCACCACAAATCAGATTCTTCTGAGGAGTTCCCAGTACATTATCCTTTCCCCTGTGTATTTACCTCAACAAGCTCCAGCTGGTTTTATTCTCAGAAGGTTTACTCCCTGATATACAGCTGCCTACCCCCTTCGTAAGTGCAGGTCCTAAATGAGCTGTTTTCTCTGTTCCCTCACCACAATCCAGATTCTTTTGGGGAGTTACCAGTACAGTAACCATACCAGGAAGTACTTAATTTATTAAGCTACTGCTTTTCTTAATCTCAGTGGAGATATTTACTGATAAACAGCACTTACGCAGCATGTTCATGTCGTTCCTAAATGAGCTTTTATCTCTCTCCCCTCACCACAAATCAGATTCTTCTGAGGAGTTCCCAGTACATTATCCTTTCCCCTGTGTAATTACCTTAACAAGCTCCAGCTGGTTTTATTCTCAGAAGGTTTACTCCCTGATATACAGCTGCCTACCCGCTTCGTAAGTGCAGGTCCTAAATGAGCTTTTTTCTCTGTTCCCTCACCACAATCCAGATTCTTTTGGGGAGTTACCAGTACAGTAACCATACCAGGAAGTACTTAATTTATTAAGCTACTGATTTTCTTAATCTCAGGGGAGATATTTACTGATAAACAGCCACCTACGCAGCATGTTCATGTCGTTCCTAAATGAGCTTTTATCTCTCTCCCCTCACCACAAATCAGATTCTTCTGAGGAGGTCCCAGTACATTATCCTTTCCCCTGTGTAATTACCTTAACAAGCTCCAGCTGTATGTATTCTCAGAAGGTTTACTCCCTGAGATACAGCTGCCTTCCCCCTTCGTAAGTGCAGGTCCTAAATGAGCTTTTTTCTCTGTTCCCTCACCACAACCCATATTCTTTTGGGGAGTTACCAGTACAGTAACCATACCAGGAAGTACCTAATTTTTTAAGTTACTGCTTTTCTTAATCTCAGTGGAGATATTTACTGATAAACAGCTACCTACGCAGCATGTTCATGTCGTTCTTAAATGAGCTTTTATCTCTCTCCCCTCACCACAAATCAGATTCTTCTAAGGAGTTCCCAGTACATTATCCTTTCCCCTGTTTAATTACCTTAACAAGCTCCAGCTGTTTTTATTCTCAGAAGGTTTACTCCCTGATATACAGCTGCCTACCCCCTTCGTAAGTGCAGGTCCTAAAGAGCTTTTTTCTCTGTTCCCTCACCACAATCCAGATTCTTTTTGGGAGCTACCAGTATAGTAACCATACCAGGAAGTACTTAATTTATTAAGCTACTGCTCTTCTTAATCTCAGTGGAGATATTTACTGATAAACAGCTACCTACGCAGCATGTTCATGTCGTTCCTAAATGAGCTTTTATCTCTCTCCACTCACCACAAATCAGATTCTTCTGAGGAGTTCCCAGTACATTATCCTTTCCCCTGTGTAATTACCTTAACAAGCTCCAGCTGTTTTTATTCTCAGAAGGTTTACTCCCTGATATACAGCTGCCTACCCCCTTCGTAAGTGAAGGTCCTAAATGAGCTTTTATCACTCTCCCCTCACCACAAATCAGATTCTTCTGAGGAGATCCCAGTACAATATCCTTTCCCCTGTGTAATTACCTTAACAAGCTCCAGCTGTTTTTATTCTCAGAAGGTTTACTCCCTGATATACAGCTGCCTACCCCCTTCGTAAGTGCAGGTCATAAATGAGCTTTTTTCTCTGTTCCCTCACCACAATCCAGATTCTTTTGGGGAGTTACCAGTACAGTAACCATACCAGAAAGTATTTAATTTATTAAGCTACTGCTTTTCTTAATCTCAGTGGAGATATTTACTGATAAACAGCTACCTACGCAGCATGTTCATGTCGTTCCTAAATGAGCTTTTATCTCTCTACCCTCACCACAAGTCAGATTCTTCTGAGGAGTTCCCAGTACATTATCCTTTCCCCTGTGTAATTACCTTAACAAGCTCCAGCTGTTTTTATTGTCAGAAGGTTTACTCCCTGATATACAGCTGCCTACCCCCTTCGTAAGTGCAGGTCCTAAATGAGCTTTTTTCTCTGTTCCCTCACCACAATCCAGATTCTTTTGGGGAGTTACCAGTACAGTAATCATACCAGTAAGTACTTCATTTATTAAGCTACTGGTTTTCTTAATCTCAGTGGAGATATTTACTGATAAACACCTACGTACCCAGCATGTTCATGTCGTTCCTAAATGAGCTTTTATCTCTCTCCCCTCACCACAAATCAGATTCTTCTGAGGAGTTCCCAGTACATTATCCTTTCCCCTGTGTAATTACCTTAACAAGCTCCAGCTGTTTTTATTCGCTGAAGGTTTACTCCCTGATATACAGCTGCCTACCCCCTTCGTAAGTGGGGTCCTAAATGAGCTTTTTCTCTGTTTCCTCACCACAATCCAGATTCTTTTGGGGAGTTACCAAAACAGTACCCATACCAAGAAGTACTTAATTTATTAAGCTACTGCTTTTCTTAATCTCAGTGGAGATATTTCCTGATAAACAGCTACCTACGCAGCATGTTCATGTCATTCCTAAATGAGCTTTTATCTCTCTCCCCTCACCACAAATCAGATTCTTCTGAGGAGTTCCCAGTACATTATCCTTTCCCTTGTGTAATTACCTTAACAAGCTCCAGCTGTTTTTATTCTCAGAAGGTTTACTCCCTGATATACTGCTGCCTACCCCCTTCGTAAGGGCAGGTCCTAAATGAGCTTTTTTCTCTGTTCCCTCACCCCAATCCAGATTCTTTTGGGGAGTTACCAGTACAGGAACCATACCAGGAAGTACTCAATTTATGAAGCTACTGCTTTTCTTAATCTCAGTGGAGATATTTACTGATAAACAGCTACCTACGCAGCATGTTCATGTCGTTCCTAAATGAGCTGTTATCTCTCTCCCCTCACCACAAATCAGATTCTTCTGAGGAGTTCCCAGTACATTATCCTTTCCCCTGTGTAATTACCTTAACAAGCTCCAGCTGTTTTTATTCTCAGAAGGTTTACTCCCTGATATACAGCTGCCTACCCCCTTCGTAAGTGCAGGTCCTAAATGAGCTTTTTTCTCTGTTCCCTCACCACAATCCAGATTCTTTTGGAGAGTTACCAGTACAGTAAGCATACCAGGAAGTACTTAATTTATTAAGCTACTGCTTTTCTTAATCTCAGTGGAGATATTTACTGATAAACAGCTACCTACGCAGCATGTTCATGTCGTTCCTAAATGAGCTTTTATCTCTCTCCCCTCACCACAAATCAGATTCTTCTGAGGAGTTCCCAGTACATTATCCTTTCCCCTGTGTAATTACCTTAACAAGCTCCAGCTGTTTTTATTCTCAGAAGGTTTACTCCCTGATATACAGCTGCCTACCCCCTTCGTAAGAGCAGGTACTAAATGAGCTATTTTCTCTGATCCCTCACCACAATCCAGATTCTTTTGGGGAGTTACCAGAACAGTATCCATACCAGGAAGTACTTAATTTATTAAGCTAATGCTTTTCTTAATCTCAGTGGAGATATTTACTGATAAACAGCTACCTACGCAGCATGTTCATGTCGTTCCTAAATGAGCTTTTATCTCTCTCCCCTCACCACAAATCAGATTCTTCTGAGGAGTTCCCAGTACATTATCCTTTCCCCTGTGTAATTACCTTAACAAGCTCCAGCTGTTTTTATTCTCAGGTTTACTCCCTGATATACAGCTGACTAACCCCTTCGTAAGTGCAGGTCCTAAATGAGCTTTTCTCTCTGTTCCCTCACCACAATCCAGATTCGTTTGGAGAGTTACCAGTACAGTAACCATACCAGGAAGTACTTAATTTATTAAGCTACTGCTTTTCTAAATCTCAGTGGAGATATTTACTGATAAACAGCTACCTACGCAGCATGTTCATGTCGTTCCTAAATGAGCTTTTATCTCTCTCCCCTCACCACAAATCAGATTCTTCTGAGGAGTTCCCAGTACATTATCCTTTCCCCTGTGTAATTACCTTAACAAGCTCCAGCTGTTTTTATTCTCTGAAGGTTTACTCCCTGATATACAGCTGCCTACCCCCTTCGTAAGTGCAGGTCCTAAATGAGCTTTTTTCTCTGTTCCCTCACCACAATCCAGATTCTTTTGGGGTGTTACCAGTACAGTAACCATACCATGAAGTACTTAATTTATTAAGCTACTGCTTTTCTTAATCTCAGTGGAGATATTTACTGATAAACAGCTACCTACGCAGCATGTTCATGTCGATCCTAAATGAGCTTTTATCTCTCTCCCCTCACCACAAATCAGATTCTTCTGAGGAGTTCCCAGTACATTATCCTTTCCCCTGTGTAATTACCTTAACAAGCTCCAGCTGTTTTTATTCTCAGAAGGTTTACTCCCTGATATACAGCTGCCTACCCCCTTCGTAAGTGAAGGTCCTAAATGAGCTTTTATCACTCTCCCCTCACCACAAATCAGATTCTTCTGAGGAGATCCCAGTACATTATCCTTTCCCCTGTGTAATTACCTTAACAAGCTCCAGCTGTTTTTATTCTCAGAAGGTTTACTCCCTGATATACAGCTGCCTACCCCCTTCGTAAGTGCAGGTCATAAATGAGCTTTTTTCTCTGTTCCCTCACCACAATCCAGATTCTTTTGGGGAGTTACCAGTACAGTAACCATACCAGGAAGTACTTACTTTATTAAGCTACTGCTTTTCTTAATCTCAGTGGAGATATTTACTGATAAACAGCTACATACGCAGCATGTTCATGTCGTTCCTAAATGAACTTTTATCTCTCTCCCCTCACCACAAATCAGATTCTTCTGAGGAGTTCCCAGTACATTATCCTTTCCCCTGTGTAATTACCTTAACAAGCTCCAGCTGTTTTTATTCTCAGAAGGTTTACTCCCTGATATACAGCTGCCTACCCCCTTCGTAAGTGCAGGTCCTAAATGAGCTTTTTTCTCTGTTCCCTCACCACAATCCAGATTCTTTTGGGGAGTTACCAGTACAGTAACCATACCAGTAAGTACTTAATTTATTAAGCTACTGCTTTTCTTAATCTCAGTGGAGATATTTACTGAAAAACAGCTACGTACGCAGCATGTTCATGTCGTTCTTAAATGAGCTTTTATTTCTCTTCCCTCACCACAAATCAGATTCTTCTGAGGAGTTCCCAGTACATTATCCTTTCCCCTGTGTAATTACCTTAACAAGCTCCAGCTGTTTTTAATCTCAGAAGGTTTACTCCCTGATATACAGCTGCCTACCCCCTTCGTAAGTGCAGGTCCTAAATGAGCCTCTTTCTCTGTTCCCTCACCACAATCCAGATTCTTTTAGGGAGTTACCAGTACAGTAACCATACCAGGAAGTACTTAATTTATTAAGCTACTGCTTTTCTTAATCTCAGTGGAGATATTTACTGATAAACTGCTACCTACGCAGCATGTTCATGTCGTTCCTAAATGAGCTTTTATCTCTCTCCCCTCACCACAAATCATATTCTTCTGAGGAGTTCCCAGTACATTATCCTTTCCCGTGTGAAATTACCTTAACAAGCTCCAGCTGTTTTTATTCTCTGAAGGTTTACTCCCTGATATACAGCTGCCTACCCCCTTCGTAAGTGCAGGTCCTAAATGAGCTTTTTTCTCTGTTCCCTCACCACAATCCAGATTCTTTTGGGGTGTTACCAGTACAGTAACCATACCAGGAAGTACTTAATTTATTAAGCTACTGCTTTTCTAATCTCAGTGGAGATATTTACTGATAAACAGCTACCTACGCAGCATGTTCATGTCGATCCTAAATGAGCTTTTATCTCTCTCCCCTCACCACAAATCAGATTCTTCTGAGGAGTTCCCAGTACTTTATCCTTTCCAATGTGTAATTACGTTAACAAACTCCAGCTGTTTTTATTCTCAGAAGGTATACTCCCTCATATACAGCTGCCTACCCCCTTCGTAAGTGCAGGTCCTAAATGACCTTTTATCTCGCTCCGCTCACCACAAATCAGATTCTTCTGAGGAGTTCCCAGTACATTATCCTTTCCCATGTGTAATTACCTTAACAAGCTCCAGCTGTTTTTATTCTCAGAAGGTTGACTCCCTGATATACAGCTGCCTACCCCCTTCGTAAGTGCAGGTCCTAAATGAGCTTTTTTCTCTGTTCCCTCACCACAATCCAGATTCTTTTGGGGAGTTACCAGTTCAGTAACCATACCAGGAAGTACTTAATTTATTAAGCTACTGCTTTTCTTAATCTCAGTGGAGATATTTACTGATAAACAGCTACCTACGCAGCATGTTCATGTCGTTCCTAAATGAGCTTTTATCTCTCTCCCCTCACCACAAATGAGATTCTTCTGAGGAGTTCCAAGTACATTATCCTTTCCACTGTGTAATTACCTTAACAATCTCCAGCTGTTTTTATTCTCAGAAGGTATACTCCCTGATATACAGCTGCCTAACCCCTTCGTAAGTGCAGGTCCTAAATGAGCTTTTATCTCTCTCCCCTCACCACAAATCAGATTCTTCTGAGGAGATCCCAGTACATTATCCTTTCCCCTGTGTTATTACCTTAACAAGCTCCAGCTGTTTTTATTCTCAGAAGGTTTACTCCCTGATATACAGCTGCCTACCCCCTTCGTAAGTGCAGGTCCTAAATGAGCTTTTTTCTCTGTTCCCTCACCACAATCCAGATTCTTTTGGGGAGTTACCAGTACAGTAACCATACCAGGAAGTACTTAATTTATTAAGGTACTGCTTTTCTTAATCTCAGTGGAGATATTTACTGATAAACAGCTACAAACGCAGCATGTTCATGTCTTTCCTAAATGAGCTTTTATCTCTCTCCCCTCAAAACAAATCAGATTTTTCGGAGGAGTTACCAGTACATTATCCTTTCCCCTGTGTAATTACCTTAACAAACTCCAGCTGGTTTTATTCTCAGAAGGTTTACTCCCTGATATACAGCTGCCTACCCCCTTCGAAAGTGCAGGTCCTAAATGAGCTTTTTTTTCTGTTCCCTCACCACAATCCAGATTCTTTTGGGGATTTACCAGTACAGTAACCATACCAGGAAGTAATTAATTTATTAAGCTGCTGCTTTTCTTAATCTCAGTGGAGATATTTACTGATAAACAGCTACCTACGCAGCATGTTCATGTCGATCCTAAATGAGCTTTTATCTCTCTCCCCTCACCACAAATGAGATTCTTCTGAGGAGTTCCCAGTACATTATCCTTTCCCCTGTGTAATTACCTTAACAAGCTGCAGCTGTTTTTATTCTCAGAAGGTTTACTCCCTGATATACTGCTGCCTACCCCCTTCGTAAGTGCAGGTCCTAAATGAGCTTTTTCTCTGTTCCCTCACCACAATCCAGCTTCTTTTGGGGAGTTACCAGTACAGTAAGCAAACCAGGAAGTACTTAATTTATTAAGCTACTGCTTTTCTTAATCTCAGTGGAGATATTTACTGATAAACAGCTACCTACGCAGCATGTTCATGTCGTTCCTAAATGAGTTTTTATCTCTCTCCCCTCACCACAAATGAGATTCTTCTGAGGAGTTCCCAGTACATTATCCTTTCCCCTGTGTAATTACCTTAACAAGCTCCAGCTGTTTTTATTCTCAGAAGGTTTACTCCCTGATATACTGCTGCCTACCCCCTTCGTAAGTGCAGTTCCTAAATGAGCTTTTTCTCTGTTCCCTCACCACAATCCAGATTCTTTTGGGGAGTTACCAGTACAGAAACCATACCAGGAAGTACTTAATTTATTAAGCTACTGCTTTTCTTAATCTCAGTGGATATATTTACTGATAAACAGCTACCTACGCAGCATGTTCATGTCGTTCCTAAATGAGCTTTTATCTCTCTCCCCTCACCACAAATCAGATTCTTCTGAGGAGTTCCCAGTACATTATCCTTTCCACTGTGTAATTACATTCACAAGCTCCAGCTGTTTTTATTCTCAGAAGCTTTACTCCCTGATATACAGCTGGCTACCCCCTTCGTAGGTGCAGGTCCTAAATGAGCTCTTTTCTCTGAACCTCACCACAATCCAGATTCTTTTGGGGAGTTACCAGTACAGTAACCATACCAGGAAGTACTTAATTTATTAAGCTACTGCTTTTCTTAATCTCAGTGGAGATATTTACTGATAAACAGCTACCTATGCAGCATGTTCATGTCGTTCATAAATGAGCTTTTATCTCTCTCCCCTCAACACAAATCAGATTCTTCTGAGGAGTTCCCAGTACATTATCCTTTCCCCTGTGTAATTACCTTAACAAGCTCCAGCTGTTTTTATTCTAAGAAGGTTTGCTCCCTGATATACTGCTGCCTACCCCCTTCGTAAGTGCAGGTCCTAAATGAGCTTTTTTCTCTGTTCCCTCACCACAATCCAGATTCTTTTGGGGAGTTACCAGTACAGTAACCATACCAGGAAGTACTTAATTTATTAAGTTACTGCTTTTCTTAATCTCAGTGGAGATATTTACTGATAAACAGCTACCTACGCAGCATGTTCATGTCGTTCCTAAATGAGCTTTTATCTCTCTCCCCTCACCACAAATCAGATTGTTCTGAGGAGTTCCCAGTACATTATCCTTTCCCCTGTGTAATTACCTTAACAAGCTCCAGCTGTTTTATTCTCAGAATGTTTACTCCCTGATATACAGCTGCCTACCCCCTTCGTAAGTGCAGGTCCTAAATGAGCTGTTTTGCTGTTCCCTCACCACAATCCAGATTCTTTTGGGGAGTTACCAGTACAGTAACCATACCAGGAAGTACTTAATTTATTAAGCTACTGCTTTTCTTAATCTCAGTGGATATATTTACTGATAAACAGCTACCTATGCAGCATGTTCATGTCGTTCCTAAATGAGATTTTATCTCTCTCCCCTCACCACAAATCAGATTCTTCTGAGGAGTTCCCAGTACATTATCCTTTCCCCTGTGTAATTACCTTAACAAGCTCCAGCTGTTTTTATTCTCAGAAGGTTTACTCCCTGATATACAGCTGCCTACCCCCTTCGTAAGTGCAGGTCCTAAATGAGCTTTTTTCTCTGTTCCCTCACCACAATCCAGATTCTTTTGGGGAGTTACCAGTACAGTAACCATACCAAGAAGTACTTAATTTATTAAGCTACTGCTTTTCTTAATCTCAGTGGAGATATTTACTGATAAACAGCTACCTACGCAGCATGTTCAAGTCGTTCCTAAATGAGCTTTTATCTCTCTCCCCTCACCACAAATCAGATTCTTCTGAGGAGTTCCCAGTACATTATCCTTTCCCCTGTGTAATTACCTTAACAAGCTCCAGCTGTTTTTATTCTCAGAAGGTTTACTCCCTGATATACAGCTGCCTACCCCCTTCGAAAGTGCAGGTCCTAAATGAGCTTTTTTCTCTGTTCCCTCACCACAATCCAGATTCTTTTGGGGACTTACCAGTACAGTAACCATACCAGGAAGTACTTAATTTATTAAGCTACTTCTTTTCTTAATCTCAGTGGAGATATTTACTGATAAACAGCTACGTACGCAGCATGTTCATGTCGTTCCTAAATGAGCTTTTATCTCTCTCCACTCACCACAAATCAGATTCTTCTGAGGAGTTCCCAGTACTTTATCCTTTCCCCTGTGTAATTACCTTAACAAGCTCCAGCTGTTTTTATTCTCAGAAGGTTTACTCCCTGATATACAGCTGCCTACCCCCTTCGTAAGTGCAGGTCCTAAATGAGCTTTTTTCTTTGTTCCCTCACCACAATCCAGATTCTTTTGGCGAGTTACCAGTACAGTAACCATACCAGGAAGTACTTAATTTATTAAGCTACTGCTTTTCTTAATCTCAGTGGAGATATTTACTGATAAACAGCTACCAACGCAGCATGTTCATGTCTTTCCTAAATGAGCTTTTATCTCTCTCCCCTCAAAACAAATCAGATTCTTCGGAGGAGTTACCAGTACATTATCCTTTCCCCTGTGTAATTACCTTAACAAACTCCAGCTGGTTTTATTCTCAGAAGGTTTACTCCCTGATATACAGCTGCCTACCCCCTTCGAAAGTGCAGGTCCTAAATGAGCTTTTTTTTCTGTTCCCTCACCACAATCCAGATTCTTTTGGGGATTTACCAGTACAGTAACCATACCAGGAAGTAATTAATTTATTAAGCTGCTGCTTTTCTTAATCTCAGTGGAGATATTTACTGATAAACAGCTACCTACGCAGCATGTTCATGTCGATCCTAAATGAGCTTTTATCTCTCTCCCCTCAAAACAAATCAGATTCTTCGGAGGAGTTACCAGTACATTATCCTTTCCCCTGTGTAATTACCTTAACAAACTCCAGCTGGTTTTATTCTCAGAAGGTTTACTCCCTGATATACAGCTGCCTACCCCCTTCGAAAGTGCAGGTCCTAAATGAGCTTTTTTTTCTGTTCCCTCACCACAATCCAGATTCTTTTGGGGATTTACCAGTACAGTAACCATACCAGGAAGTAATTAATTTATTAAGCTGCTGCTTTTCTTAATCTCAGTGGAGATATTTACTGATAAACAGCTACCTACGCAGCATGTTCATGTCGATCCTAAATGAGCTTTTATCTCTCTCCCCTCAACACAAATCAGATTCTTCTGAGGAGTTCCCAGTACATTATCCTTTCCCCTGTGTAATTACCTTAACAAGCTCCAGCTGTTTTTATTCTAAGAAGGTTTGCTCCCTGATATACTGCTGCCTACCCCCTTCGTAAGTGCAGGTCCTAAATGAGCTTTTTTCTCTGTTCCCTCACCACAATCCAGATTCTTTTGGGGAGTTACCAGTACAGTAACCATACCAGGAAGTACTTAATTTATTAAGTTACTGCTTTTCTTAATCTCAGTGGAGATATTTACTGATAAACAGCTACCTACGCAGCATGTTCATGTCGTTCCTAAATGAGCTTTTATCTCTCTCCCCTCACCACAAATCAGATTGTTCTGAGGAGTTCCCAGTACATTATCCTTTCCCCTGTGTAATTACCTTAACAAGCTCCAGCTGTTTTATTCTCAGAATGTTTACTCCCTGATATACAGCTGCCTACCCCCTTCGTAAGTGCAGGTCCTAAATGAGCTGTTTTGCTGTTCCCTCACCACAATCCAGATTCTTTTGGGGAGTTACCAGTACAGTAACCATACCAGGAAGTACTTAATTTATTAAGCTACTGCTTTTCTTAATCTCAGTGGATATATTTACTGATAAACAGCTACCTATGCAGCATGTTCATGTCGTTCCTAAATGAGATTTTATCTCTCTCCCCTCACCACAAATCAGATTCTTCTGAGGAGTTCCCAGTACATTATCCTTTCCCCTGTGTAATTACCTTAACAAGCTCCAGCTGTTTTTATTCTCAGAAGGTTTACTCCCTGATATACAGCTGCCTACCCCCTTCGTAAGTGCAGGTCCTAAATGAGCTTTTTTCTCTGTTCCCTCACCACAATCCAGATTCTTTTGGGGAGTTACCAGTACAGTAACCATACCAAGAAGTACTTAATTTATTAAGCTACTGCTTTTCTTAATCTCAGTGGAGATATTTACTGATAAACAGCTACCTACGCAGCATGTTCAAGTCGTTCCTAAATGAGCTTTTATCTCTCTCCCCTCACCACAAATCAGATTCTTCTGAGGAGTTCCCAGTACATTATCCTTTCCCCTGTGTAATTACCTTAACAAGCTCCAGCTGTTTTTATTCTCAGAAGGTTTACTCCCTGATATACAGCTGCCTACCCCCTTCGAAAGTGCAGGTCCTAAATGAGCTTTTTTCTCTGTTCCCTCACCACAATCCAGATTCTTTTGGGGACTTACCAGTACAGTAACCATACCAGGAAGTACTTAATTTATTAAGCTACTTCTTTTCTTAATCTCAGTGGAGATATTTACTGATAAACAGCTACGTACGCAGCATGTTCATGTCGTTCCTAAATGAGCTTTTATCTCTCTCCACTCACCACAAATCAGATTCTTCTGAGGAGTTCCCAGTACTTTATCCTTTCCCCTGTGTAATTACCTTAACAAGCTCCAGCTGTTTTTATTCTCAGAAGGTTTACTCCCTGATATACAGCTGCCTACCCCCTTCGTAAGTGCAGGTCCTAAATGAGCTTTTTTCTTTGTTCCCTCACCACAATCCAGATTCTTTTGGCGAGTTACCAGTACAGTAACCATACCAGGAAGTACTTAATTTATTAAGCTACTGCTTTTCTTAATCTCAGTGGAGATATTTACTGATAAACAGCTACCAACGCAGCATGTTCATGTCTTTCCTAAATGAGCTTTTATCTCTCTCCCCTCAAAACAAATCAGATTCTTCGGAGGAGTTACCAGTACATTATCCTTTCCCCTGTGTAATTACCTTAACAAACTCCAGCTGGTTTTATTCTCAGAAGGTTTACTCCCTGATATACAGCTGCCTACCCCCTTCGAAAGTGCAGGTCCTAAATGAGCTTTTTTTTCTGTTCCCTCACCACAATCCAGATTCTTTTGGGGATTTACCAGTACAGTAACCATACCAGGAAGTAATTAATTTATTAAGCTGCTGCTTTTCTTAATCTCAGTGGAGATATTTACTGATAAACAGCTACCTACGCAGCATGTTCATGTCGATCCTAAATGAGCTTTTATCTCTCTCCCCTCACCACAAATGAGATTCTTCTGAGGAGTTCCCAGTACATTATCCTTTCCCCTGTGTAATTACCTTAACAAGCTCCAGCTGTTTTTATTCTCAGAAGGTTTACTCCCTGATATACTGCTGCCTACCCCCTTCGTAAGTGCAGGTCCTAAATGAGCTTTTTCTCTGTTCCCTCACCACAATCCAGCTTCTTTTGGGGAGTTACCAGTACAGTAAGCAAACCAGGAAGTACTTAATTTATTAAGCTACTGCTTTTCTTAATCTCAGTGGAGATATTTACTGATAAACAGCTACCTACGCAGCATGTTCATGTCGTTCCTAAATGAGCTTTTATCTCTCTCCCCTCACCACAAATCAGATTCTTCTGAGGAGTTCCCAGTACATTATCCTTTCCCCTGTGTAATTACCTTAACAAGCTCCAGCTGTTTTTATTCTCAGAAGGTTTACTCCCTGATATACAGCTGCCTACCCCCTTCGTAAGTGCAGGTCCTAAATGAGCTTTTTTCTCTGTTCCCTCACCACAATCCAGATTCTTTTGGGGAGTTACCAGTACAGTAACCATACCAGGAAGTACTTAATTTATTAAGCTACTGCTTTTCTTCATCTCAGTGGAGATATTTACTGATAAACAGCTACGTACGCAGCATGTTCATGTCGTTCCTAAATGAGCTTTTATCTCTCTCCCCTCACCACAAATCAGATTCTTCTGAGGAGTTCCCAGTACATTATCCTTTCCCCTGTGTAATTACCTTAACAAGCTCCAGCTGTTTTTATTCTCAGAAGGTTTACTCCCTGATATACAGCTGCCTACCCCCTTCGTAAGTGCAGGTCCTAAATGAGCTTTTTTCTCTGTTCCCTCACCACAATCCAGATTCTTTTGGGGAGTTACCAGTACAGTAACCATACCAGGAAGTACTTAATTTATTAAGTTACTGCTTTTCTTAATCTCAGTGTAGATATTTACTGATAATCAGCTACCTACGCATTGTGTTCATGTCGTTCCTAAATGAGCTTTTATCTCTCTCCCCTCACCACAAATCAGATTCTTCTGAGGAGTTCCCAGTACATTATCCTTTCCCCTGTGTAATTACCTTAACAAGACCCAGCTGTTTTTATTCTCAGAAGGTTTACTCCCTGATATACAGCTGCCTACCCCCTTCGTAAGTGCAGGTCCTAAATGAGCTTTTTTCTCTGTTCCCTCACCACAATCCAGATTCTTTTGGGGAGTTACCAGTACAGTAACCATACCAGGAAGTACTTAATTTATTAAGCTACTGCTTTTCTTAATCTCAGTGGAGATATTTACTGATAAACAGCTACGTACCCAGCATGTACATGTCGTTCCTAAATGAGCTTTTATCTCTCTCCCCTCACCACAAATCAGATTCTTCTGAGGAGTTCCCAGTACATTATCCTTTCCCCTGTGTAATTTCCTTAACAAGCTCCAGCTGTTTTTATTCTCAGAAGGTTTACTCCCTGATATACAGCTGCCTACCACCTTCGTAAGTGCAGGTCCTAAATGAGCTTTTTTCTCTGTTCCCTCACCACAATCCAGATTCTTTTGGGGAGTTACCAGTACAGTAACCATACCAGGAAGTACTTAATTTATTAAGCTACTGCTTTTCTTAATCTCAGTGGAGATATTTACTGATAAACAGCTACCTACGCAGCATGTTCATGTCGTTCCTAAATGAGCTTTTATCTCTCTCCCGTCACCACAAATCAGATTCTTCTGAGGAGTTCCCAGAACTTTATAATTTCCCCTGTGTAATTACCTTAACAAGCTCCAGCTGTTTTTATTCTCAGAAGGTTTACTCCCTGATGTACAGCTGCCTACCCCCTTCGAAATTGCAGGTCCTAAATGAGCTTGTTTCTCTGTTCCCTCACCACAATCCAGATTCTTTTGGGGAGTGACCAGTACAGTAACCATACCAGGAAGTACTTAATTTATTAAGCTACTTCTTTTCTTAATCTCAGTGGTGATATTTACTGATAAACAGCTACCTACGCAGCATGTTCATGTCGTTCCTAAATGAGCTTTTATCTCTCTCCCCTCACCACAAATCAGATTCCTCTGAGGAGTTCCCAGTACATTATCCTTTCCCCTGTGTAATTACCTTAACAAGCTCCAGCTGTTTTTATTCTCAGAAGGTTTACTCCCTGATATACAGCTGCCTACCACCTTCGTAACTGCAGGTCCTAAATGAGCTTTTTTCTCTGTTCCCTCACCACAATCCAGATTCTTTTGGGGAGTTACCAGTACAGTAACCATACCAGGAAGTACTTAATTTATTAAGCTACTGCTTCTCTTAATCTCAGTGTAGATATTTATTGATAAACAGCTACCTACGCGTTATGTTCATGTTGTTCCTAAATGAGCTTTTATCTCTCTCCCCTCACCACAAATCAGATTCTTCTGAGGAGTTCCCAGTACATTATCCTTTCCCCTGTGTAATTACCTTAACAAGCTCCAGCTGTTTTTATTCTCAGAAGGTTTACTCCCTGATATACAGCTGCCTACCCCCTGCGTAAGTGCAGGTCGTAAGTGAGCTTTTTTCTCTGTTCCCTCACCACAATCCAGATTCTTTTGGGGAGTTACCAGTACAGTAACCATACCAGGAAGTACTTAATTTATTAAGCTACTGCTTTTCTTAATCTCAGTGGAGATATTTCCTGATAAACAGCTACCTACGCAGCATGTTCATGTCGTTCCTAAATGAGCTTTTATCTCTCTCCACTCACCACAAATCAGATTCTTCGGAGGAGTTCCCAGTACATTATCCTTTCCCCTGTCTAATTACCTTAACAAGCTCCAGCTGTTTTTATTCTCAGAAGGTTTACTCCCTGATATACAGCTGCCTACCCCCTTCGTAAGTGCAGGTCCTAAATGAGCTTTTTTCTCTGTTCCCTCACCACAATCCAGATTCTTTTGGGGAGTTACCAGTACAGTAACCATACCAGGAAGTACTTAATTTATTAAGCTACTGCTTTTCTTCATCTCAGTGGAGATATTTACTGATAAACAGCTACCTACGCAGCATGTTCATGTCGTTCCTAAATGAGATTTTATCTGTCTCCCCTCACCACAAATCAGATTCTTCTGAGGAGTTCCCAGTACATTATCCTTTCCCCTGTGTAATTACCTTAACAAGCTCCAGCTGTTTTTATTCTCAGAAGGTTTACTCCCTGATATACAGCTGCCTACCCCCTTCGTAAGTGCAGGTCCTAAATGAGCTTTTTTCTCTCTACCCTCACCACAATCCAGATTCTTTTGGGGAGTTACCAGTACAGTAACCATACCAGGAAGTACTTAATTTATTAAGCTACTGCTTTTCTTAATCTCAGTGGAGATATTTACTGATAAACAGCTACCTACGCAGCATGTTCCTGTGGTTCCTAAATGAGCTTTTATCTCTCTCCCCTCACCACAAATCAGATTCTTCTGAGGAGTTCCCAGTACATTATCCTTTATCCTGTGTAATTACCTTAACAAGCTCCAGCTGTTTTTATTCTCAGAAGGTTTACTCCCTGATATACTGCTGCCTAACCCCTTCATATGTGCAGGTCCTAAATGAGCTTTTATCTCTGTTCCCTCACCACAATCCAGATTCTTTTGGGGAGTTACCTGTACAGTAACCATACCAGGAATTACTTAATTTATTAAGCTACTGCTTTTCTTAATCTCAGTGGAGATATTTACTGATAAACAGCTACCTACGCAGCATGTTCATGTCGTTCCTAAATGATCTTTTATCTCTCTCCCGTCACCACAAATCAGATTCTTCTGAGGAGTTCCCAGAACTTTATAATTTCCCCTGTGTAATTACCTTAACAAGCTCCAGCTGTTTTTATTCTCAGAAGGTTAACTCCCTGATATACAGCTGCCTACCCCCTTCGAAAGTGCAGGTCCTAAATGAGCTTGTTTCTCTGTTCCCTCACCACAATTCAGATTCTTTTGGGGAGTTACCAGTACAGTAACCATACCAGGAAGTACTTAATTTATTAAGCTACTTCTTTTCTTAATCTCAGTGGTGATATTTACTGATAAACAGCTACCTACGCAGCATGTTCATGTCGTTCCTAAATGAGCTTTTATCTCTCTCCCCTCACCACAAATCAGATTCCTCTGAGGAGTTCCCAGTACATTATCCTTTCCCCTGTGTAATTACCTTAACAAGCTCCAGCTGTTTTTATTCTCAGAAGGTTTACTCCCTGATATACAGCTGCCTACCACCTTCGTAACTGCAGGTCCTAAATGAGCTTTTTTCTCTGTTCCCTCACCACAATCCAGATTCTTTTGGGGAGTTACCAGTACAGTAACCATACCAGGAAGTACTTAATTTATTAAGCTACTGCTTCTCTTAATCTCAGTGTAGATATTTACTGATAAACAGCTACCTACGCATTATGTTCATGTTGTTCCTAAATGAGCTTTTAACTCTCTCCCCTCACCACAAATCAGATTCTTCTGAGGAGTTCCCAGTACATTATCCTATCCCCTGTGTAATTACCTTAACAAGCTCCAGCTGTTTTTATTCTCAGAAGGTTTACTCCCTGATATACAGCTGCCTACCCCCTGCGTAAATGCAGGTCGTAAATGAGCTTTTTTCTCTGTTCCCTCACCACAATCCAGATTCTTTTGGGGAGTTACCAGTACAGTAACCATACCAGGAAGGACTTAATTTATTAAGCTACTGCTTTTCTTAATCTCAGTGGAGATATTTCCTGATAAACAGCTACCTACGCAGCATGTTCATGTCGTTCCTAAATGAGCTTTTATCTCTCTCCCCTCACCACAAATCAGATTCTTCTGAGGAGTTCCCAGTACATTATCCTTTCCCCTGTGTAATTACCTTAACAAGCTCCAGCTGTTTTTATTCTCAGAAGGTTTACTCCCTGATATACAGCTGCCTACCCCCTTCGTAAGTGCAGGTCCTAAATGAGCTTTTTTCTCTGTTCCCTCACCACAATCCAGATTCTTTTGGGGAGCTACCAGTACAGTAACCACACAAGGATGTACTTAATTTATTAAGCTGCTGCTTTCCTTAATATCAGAGGAGATATTTACTGATAAACAGCTACCTACGCAGCATGTTCATGTCGTTCCTAAATGAGCTTTTATCTCTCTCCCCTCACCACAAATCAGATTCTTCTGAGGAGTTCCCAGTACATTATCCTTTCCCCTGTGTAATTACCTTAACAAGCTCCAGCTGTTTTTATTCGCAGAAGGTTTACTCCCTGATATACAGCTGCCTACCCCCGTCGTAAGTGCAGGTCCTAAATGAGCTTTTTTCTCTGTTCCCTCACCACAATCCAGATTCTTTTGGGGACTTACCAGTACAGTAACCATACCAGGAAGTACTTAATTTATTAAGCTACTGCTTTTCTTAATCTCAGTGGAGATATTTACTGATAAACAGCTACCTACGCAGCATGTTCATGTCGTTCCTAAATGAGCTTTTATCTCTCTCCCTCACCACGAATCAGATTCTTCTGAGGAGTTCCCAGTACATTATCCTTTCCCCTCTGTAATTATCTTAACAAGCTCCAGCTGTTTTTATTCTCAGAAGGTTTACCCCCTGATATACAGCTGCCTACCCCCTTCGTAAGTGTAGGTCCTAAATGAGCTTTTTTCTCTGTTCCCTCACCACAATCCAGATTCTCTTGGGGAGTTACCAGTACAGTAACCATACCAGGAAGTACTTAATTTATTAAGCTACTGCTTTTCTTAATCTCAGTGGAGATATTTACTGATAAACAGCTTCTTATGCAGCAAGTTCATGTCGTTCCTAAATGAGCTTTTATCTCTCTCCCCTCACCACAAATCAGATTCTTCTGAGGAGTTCCCAGTACATTATGCTTTCCCCTGTGAAATTACCTTAACAAGCTCCAGCTGTTTTTATTCTCAGAAGGTTTACTCCCTGATATACAGCTGCCTACCCCCTTCGTAAGTGCAGGTCCTAAATGAGCTTTTTTCTCTGTTCCCTCACCACAATCCAGATTCTTTTGTGGAGTGACCAGTACAGTAACCATACCAGGAAGTACTTAATTTATTAAGCTACTGCTTTTCTTAATCTCAGTGGAGATATTTACTGATAAACAGCTACCTACGCAGCATGTTCATGTCGTCCTAAATGAGCTTTTATCTCAATCCCCTCACCACAAATCAGATTCTTCTGAGGAGTTCCCAGTACATTATCCTTTCCCCTGTGTAATTACCTTAACAAGCTCCAGCTGTTTTTATTCTCAGAAGGTTTACTCCCTGATATACAGCTGCCTACCCCCTTCGTAAGTGCAGGTCCTACATGAGCTTTTTTCTCTGTTCCCTCACCACAATCCAGATTCTTTTGGGGAGTTACCAGTACAGTAAACATACCAGGAAGTACTTAATTTATTAAGCTACTGCTTTTCTTCATCTCAGTGGAGATATTTACTGATAAACAGCTACGTACGCAGCATGTTCATGTCGTTCCTAAATGAGCTTTTATCTCTCTCCCCTCACCACAAATCAGATTCTTCTGAGGAGTTCCCAGTCCTTTATAATTTCCCCTGTGTAATTACCTTAACAAGCTGCAGCTGTTTTTATTCTCAGAAGGTTTACTCCCTGATATACAGCTGCCTACCCCCTGCATAAGTGCAGGTCCTAAATGAGCTTTTTTCTCTGTTCCCTCACCACAATCCAGATTCTTTTGGGGAGTTACCAGTACAGTAACCATACCAGGAAGTACTTAATTTATTAAGCTACTTCTTTTCTTAATGTCAGTGGAGATATTTACTGATAAACAGCTACGTACGCAGCATGTTCATGTCGTTCCTAAATGAGCTTTTATCTCTCTCCCCTCACCACAATTCAGATTCTTCTGAGGAGTTCCCAGTACATTATCCTTTCCCCTGTGTAATTACATTAACAAGCTCCAGCTGTTTTTATTCTCAGAAGGTTTACTCCCTGATATACAGCTGCCTACCCCCTTCGTAAGTGCAGGTCCTAAATGAGCTTTTTCTCTGTTCCCTCACCACAATCCAGATTCTTTTGGGGAGTTACCAGTACAGTAACCATACCAGGAATTACTTAATTTATTAAGCTACTGCTTTTCTTAATCTCAGTGGAGATATTTACTGATAAACAGCTACCTACGCAGCATGTTCATGTCGTACATAAATGAGCTTTTATCTCTCTCCCCTCACCACAAATCAGATTCTTCTGAGGAGTTCCCAGTACAATATCCTTTCCCCTGTGTAATTACCTTAACAAGCTCCAGCTGTTTTTATTCTCAGAAGTTTTACTCCCTGATATACATCTGCCTACCCCCTTCATAAGTGCAGGTCCTAAATGAGCTTTTTTCTCTGTTCCCTCACCACAATCCAGATTCTTTTGGGGAGTTACCTGTACAGTAACCATACCAGTAAGTACTTAATTTATTAAGCTACTGCTTTTCTTAATCTCAGTGGAGATATTTACTGATAAACAGCTACCTACGCAGCATGTTCATGTCGTTCCTAAATGAGCTTTTATCTCTCTCCCCTCACCACAAATCAGATTCTTCTGAGGAGTTCCCAGTACATTATCCTTTCCCCTGTGTAATTACCTTAACAAGCTCCAGCTGTTTTTATTCGCAGAATGTTTACTCCCTGATATACAGCTGCCTACCCCCTTCGTAAGTGCTGGTCCTAAATGAGCTTTTTTCTCTGTTCCCTCACCACAATCCAGATTCTTTTGGGGAGTTACCAGTACAGTAACCATACCAGGAAGTACTTAATTTATTAAGCTACTGATTTTCTTAATCTCAGTGGAGATATTTACTGATAAACAGCTACCTACGCAGCATGTTCATGTCGTTCCTAAATGAGCTTTTATCTCTCTCCCCTCACCACAAATCAGATTCTTCTGAGGAGTTCCCAGTACATTATCCTTTCCCCTGTGTAATTACCTTAACAAGCTCCAGCTGTTTTTATTCTCAGAAGGTTTACTCCCTGATATACAGCTGCCTACACCCTTCGTAAGTGCAGGTCCTAAATGAGCTTTTTTCTCTGTTCCCTCACCACAATCCAGATTCTTTTGGGGAGTTACCAGTACAGTAACCATACTAGGAAGTACGTAATTTATTAAGCTACTGCTTTTCTTAATCTCAGTGGAGATATTTACTGATAAACAGCTACCTACGCAGCATGTTCATGTCTTTCCTAAATGAGCTTTTATCTCTCTCCCCTCACCACAAATCAGATTCTTCTGAGTAGTTCCCAGTACATTATCCTTTCCCCTGTGTAATTACCTTAACAAGCTCCAGCTGTTTTTATTCTCAGAAGGTTTACTCCCTGATATACAGCTGCCTGCCCCCTTCGTAAGTGCAGGTGCTAAATGAGCTTTTTTCTCTGTTCCCTCACCACAATCCAGATTCTTTTGGGGAGTTACCAGTACAGTAACCATACCAGGAAGTACTTAATTTATTAAGCTACTGCTTTTCTTAATCTCAGTGGAGATATTTACTGATAAACAGCTACGTACGCAGCATGTTCATGTCGTTCCTAAATGAGCTTTTATCTCTCTCCCCTCACCACAAATCAGATTCTTCTGAGGAGTTCCCAGTACATTATCCTTTCCCCTGTGTAATTACCTTAACAAGCTCCAGCTGTTTTTATTCGCAGAAGGTTTACTCCCTGATATACAGCTGCCTACCCCCTTCGTAAGTGCAGGTCCTACATGAGCTTTTTTCTCTGTTCCCTCACCACAATCCAGATTCTTTTGGGGAGTTACCAGTATAGTAAACATACCAGGAAGTACTTAATTTATTAAGCTACGGCTTTTCTTCATCTCAGTGGAGATATTTACTGATAAACAGCTACGTACGCAGCATGTTCATGTCGTTCCTAAATGAGCTTTTATCTCTCTCCCCTCACCACAAATCAGATTCTTCTGAGGAGTTCCCAGTACATTATCCTTTCCCCTGTGTAATTACCTTAACAAGCTCCAGCTGTTTTTATTCTCAGAAGGTTTACTCCCTGATATACAGCTGCCTACCCCCTTCGTAAGTGCAGGTCCTAAATGAGCTTTTTTCTCTGTTCCCTCACCACAATCCAGATTCTTTTGGGGAGTTACCAGTACAGTAACCATACCAGGAAGTACTTAATTTATTAAGCTACTGCTTTTCTTAATCTCAGTGGAGATATTTACTGATAAACAGCTACCTACGCAGCATGTTCATGTCGTTCCTAAATGAGCTTTTATCTCTCTCCCCTCACCACAAATCAGATTCTTCTGAGGAGTTCCCAGTACATTATCCTTTCCCCTGTGTAATTACCTTAACAAGCTCCAGCTGTTTTTATTCGCAGAAGGTTTACTCCCTGACATACAGCTGCCTACCCCCTTCGTAAGTGCTGGTCCTAAATGAGCTTTTTTCTCTGTTCCTTCACCACAATCCAGATTCTTTTGGGGAGTTACCAGTACAGTACCCATACCAAGAAGTACTTAATTTATTAAGCTACTGCTTTTCTTAATCTCAGCGGAGATATTTCCTGATAAACAGCTACCTACGCAGCATGTTTATGTCCTTCCTAAATGAGCTTTTATCTCTCTACCCTCACCACAAATCAGATTCTTCTGAGGAGTTCCCAGTACATTATCCTTTCCCCTGTGTAATTACCTTAACAAGCTCCAGCTGTTTTTATTGTCAGAAGGTTTACTCCCTGATATACAGCTGCCTACCCCAAGAGTAAGTGCAGGTCCTAAATGAGCTTTTTTCTCTGTTCCCTCACCACAATCCAGATTCTCTTGGGGAGTTACCAGTACAGTAACCATACCAGGAAGTACTTAATTTATTAAGCTACTGCTTTTCTTAATCTCAGTGGAGATATTTACTGATAAACAGCTACTTATGCAGCATGTTCATGTCGTTCCTAAATGAGCTTTTATCTCTCTCCCCTCACCACAAATCAGATTCTTCTGAGGAGTTCCCAGTACATTATGCTTTCCCCTGTGAAATTACCTTAACAAGATCCAGCTGTTTTTATTCTCCGAAGGTTTACTCCCTGATTACAGCTGCCTACCCCTTCGTAAGTGCAGGTCCTAAATGAGCTTTTTTCTCTGTTCCCTCACCACAATCCAGATTCTTTTGGGGAGCTACCAGTACAGTAACCATACCAGGAAGTACTTAATTTATTAAGCTACTGCTTTTCTTAATCTCAGTGGAGATATTTCCTGATAAACAGCTACCTACGCAGCATGTTCATGTCGTTCCTAAATGAGCTTTTATCTCTCTCCCCTCACCACAAATCAGATTCTTCTGAGGAGTTCCCAGTACATTATCCTTTCCCCTGTGTAATTACCTTAACAAGCTCCAGCTGTTTTTATTCTCAGAAGGTTTACTCTCTGATATACAGCTGCCTACCCCCTTCGTAAGTGCAGGTCATAAATTAGCTTTTTTCTCTGTTCCCTCACCACAATCCAGATTCTTTTGGGGAGCTACCAGTACAGTAACCACACAAGGATGTACTTAATTTATTAAGCTGCTGCTTTTCTAAATATCAGAGGAGATATTTACTGATAAACAGCTACCTACGCAGCATGTTCATGTCGTTCCTAAATGAGCTTTTATCTCTCTCCCCTCACCACAAATCAGATTCTTCTGAGGAGTTCCCAGTACATTATCCTTTCCCCTGTGTAATTACCTTAACAAGCTCCAGCTGTTTTTATTCGCAGAAGGTTTACTCCCTGATATACAGCTGCCTACCCCCGTCGTAAGTGCAGGTCCTAAATGAGCTTTTTTCTCTGTTCCCTCACCACAATCCAGATTCTTTTGGGGACTTACCAGTACAGTAACCATACCAGGAAGTACTTAATTTATTAAGCTACTGCTTTTCTTAATCTCAGTGGAGATATTTACTGATAAACAGCTACCTACGCAGCATGTTCATGTCGTTCCTAAATGAGCTTTTATCTCTCTCCCTCACCACGAATCAGATTCTTCTGAGGAGTTCCCAGTACATTATCCTTTCCCCTCTGTAATTATCTTAACAAGCTCCAGCTGTTTTTATTCTCAGAAGGTTTACCCCCTGATATACAGCTGCCTACCCCCTTCGTAAGTGTAGGTCCTAAATGAGCTTTTTTCTCTGTTCCCTCACCACAATCCAGATTCTCTTGGGGAGTTACCAGTACAGTAACCATACCAGGAAGTACTTAATTTATTAAGCTACTGCTTTTCTTAATCTCAGTGGAGATATTTACTGATAAACAGCTTCTTATGCAGCAAGTTCATGTCGTTCCTAAATGAGCTTTTATCTCTCTCCCCTCACCACAAATCAGATTCTTCTGAGGAGTTCCCAGTACATTATGCTTTCCCCTGTGAAATTACCTTAACAAGCTCCAGCTGTTTTTATTCTCAGAAGGTTTACTCCCTGATATACAGCTGCCTACCCCCTTCGTAAGTGCAGGTCCTAAATGAGCTTTTTTCTCTGTTCCCTCACCACAATCCAGATTCTTTTGTGGAGTGACCAGTACAGTAACCATACCAGGAAGTACTTAATTTATTAAGCTACTGCTTTTCTTAATCTCAGTGGAGATATTTACTGATAAACAGCTACCTACGCAGCATGTTCATGTCGTTCATCAATGAGCTTTTATCTCTCTCCCCTCACCACAAATCAGATTCTTCTGAGGAGTTCCCAGTACATTATCCTTTCCCCTGTGTAATTACCTTAACAAGCTCCAGCTGTTTTTATTCGCAGAAGGTTTACTCCCTGATATACAGCTGCCTACCCCCGTCGTAAGTGCAGGTCTTACATGAGCTTTTTTCTCTGTTCCCTCACCACAATCCAGATTCTTTTGGGGAGTTACCAGTACAGTAACCACACAAGGATGTACTTAATTTATTAAGCTGCTGCTTTTCTTAATATCAGAGGAGATATTTACTGATAAACAGCTACCTACGCAGCATGTTCATGTCGTTCATCAATGAGCTTTTATCTCTCTCCCCTCACCACAAATCAGATTCTTCTGAGGAGTTCCCAGTACATTATCCTTTCCCCTGTGTAATTACCTTAACAAGCTCCAGCTGTTTTTATTCTCAGAAGGTTTACTCCCTGATATACAGCTGCCTACCCCCTTCGTAAGTGCAGGTCCTACATGAGCTTTTTTCTCTGTTCCCTCACCACAATCCAGATTCTTTTGGGGAGTTACCAGTACAGTAACCACACAAGGATGTACTTAATTTATTAAGCTGCTGCTTTTCTTAATATCAGAGGAGATATTTACTGATAAACAGCTACCTACGCAGCATGTTCATGTCGTTCCTAAATGAGCTTTTATCTCTCTCCCCTCACCACAAATCAGATTCTTCTGAGGAGTTCCCAGTACATTATCCTTTCCCCTGTGTAATTACCTTAACAAGCTCCAGCTGTTTTTATTCGCAGAAGGTTTACTCCCTGATATACAGCTGCCTACCCCCGTCGTAAGTGCAGGTCCTAAATGAGCTTTTTTCTCTGTTCCCTCACCACAATCCAGATTCTTTTGGGGACTTACCAGTACAGTAACCATACCAGGAAGTACTTAATTTATTAAGCTACTGCTTTTCTTAATCTCAGTGGAGATATTTACTGATAAACAGCTACCTACGCAGCATGTTCATGTCGTTCCTAAATGAGCTTTTATCTCTCTCCCTCACCACGAATCAGATTCTTCTGAGGAGTTCCCAGTACATTATCCTTTCCCCTCTGTAATTATCTTAACAAGCTCCAGCTGTTTTTATTCTCAGAAGGTTTACCCCCTGATATACAGCTGCCTACCCCCTTCGTAAGTGTAGGTCCTAAATGAGCTTTTTTCTCTGTTCCCTCACCACAATCCAGATTCTCTTGGGGAGTTACCAGTACAGTAACCATACCAGGAAGTACTTAATTTATTAAGCTACTGCTTTTCTTAATCTCAGTGGAGATATTTACTGATAAACAGCTTCTTATGCAGCAAGTTCATGTCGTTCCTAAATGAGCTTTTATCTCTCTCCCCTCACCACAAATCAGATTCTTCTGAGGAGTTCCCAGTACATTATGCTTTCCCCTGTGAAATTACCTTAACAAGCTCCAGCTGTTTTTATTCTCAGAAGGTTTACTCCCTGATATACAGCTGCCTACCCCCTTCGTAAGTGCAGGTCCTAAATGAGCTTTTTTCTCTGTTCCCTCACCACAATCCAGATTCTTTTGTGGAGTGACCAGTACAGTAACCATACCAGGAAGTACTTAATTTATTAAGCTACTGCTTTTCTTAATCTCAGTGGAGATATTTACTGATAAACAGCTACCTACGCAGCATGTTCATGTCGTTCATCAATGAGCTTTTATCTCTCTCCCCTCACCACAAATCAGATTCATCTGAGGAGTTCCCAGTACATTATCCTTTCCCCTGTGTAATTACCTTAACAAGCTCCAGCTATTTTTATTCTCAGAAGGTTTACTCCCTGATATACAGCTGCCTACCCCCTTCGTAAGTGCAGGTCCTAAATGAGCTTTTTTCTCTGTTCCCACACCAAAATCCAGATTCTTTTGGGGAGTTACCAGTACAGTAACCATACCAGGAAGTACTTAATTTATTAAGCTACTGCTTTTCTTAATCTCAGTGGAGATATTTACTGATAAACAGCTACCTACGCAGCATGTTCATGTCGTTCCTAAATGAGCTTTTATCTCAATCCCCTCACCACAAATCAGATTCTTCTGAGGAGTTCCCAGTACATTATCCTTTCCCCTGTGTAATTACCTTAACAAGCTCCAGCTGTTTTTATTCTCAGAAGGTTTACTCCCTGATATACAGCTGCCTACCCCCTTCGTAAGTGCAGGTCCTACATGAGCTTTTTTCTCTGTTCCCTCACCACAATCCAGATTCTTTTGGGGAGTTACCAGTACAGTAAACATACCAGGAAGTACTTAATTTATTAAGCTACTGCTTTTCTTCATCTCAGTGGAGATATTTACTGATAAACAGCTACGTACGGAGCATGTTCATGTCGTTCCTAAATGAGCTTTTATCTCTCTCCCCTCACCACAAATCAGATTCTTCTGAGGAGTTCCCAGTCCTTTATAATTTCCCCTGTGTAATTACCTTAACAAGCTGCAGCTGTTTTTATTCTCAGAAGGTTTACTCCCTGATATACAGCTGCCTAACCCCTGCATAAGTGCAGGTCCTAAATGAGCTTTTTTCTCTGTTCCCTCACCACAATCCAGATTCTTTTGGGGAGTTACCAGTACAGTAACCATACCAGGAAGTACTTAATTTATTAAGCTACTTCTTTTCTTAATCTCAGTGGAGATATTTACTGATAAACAGCTACGTACGCAGCATGTTCATGTCGTTCCTAAATGAGCTTTTATCTCTCTCCCCTCACCACAATTCAGATTCTTCTGAGGAGTTCCCAGTACATTATCCTTTCCCCTGTGTAATTACATTAACAAGCTCCAGCTGTTTTTATTCTCAGAAGGTTTACTCCCTGATATACAGCTGCCTACCCCCTTCGTAAGTGCAGGTCCTAAATGAGCTTTTTCTCTGTTCCCTCACCACAATCCAGATTCTTTTGGGGAGTTACCAGTACAGTAACCATACCAGGAAGTACTTAATTTATTAAGCTACTGCTTTTCTTAATCTCAGTGGAGATATTTACTGATAAACAGCTACCTACGCAGCATGTTCATGTCGTACATAAATGAGCTTTTATCTCTCTCCCCTCACCACAAATCAGATTCTTCTGAGGAGTTCCCAGTACAATATCCTTTCCCCTGTGTAATTACCTTAACAAGCTCCAGCTGTTTTTATTCTCAGAAGTTTTACTCCCTGATATACATCTGCCTACCCCCTTCATAAGTGCAGGTCCTAAATGAGCTTTTTTCTCTGTTCCCTCACCACAATCCAGATTCTTTTGGGGAGTTACCAGTACAGTAACCATACCAGGAAGTACTTAATTTATTAAGCTACTGCTTTTCTTAATCTCAGAGGAGATATTTACTGATAAACAGCTACCTACGCAGCATGTTCATGTCGTTCCTAAATGAGCTTTTATCTCTCTCCCCTCACCACAAATCAGATTCTTCTGAGGAGTTCCCAGTACATTATCCTTTCCCCTGTGTAATTACCTTAACAAGCTCCAGCTGTTTTTATTCGCAGAATGTTTACTCCCTGATATACAGCTGCCTACCCCCTTCGTAAGTGCTGGTCCTAAATGAGCTTTTTTCTCTGTTCCCTCACCACAATCCAGATTCTTTTGGGGAGTTACCAGTACAGTAACCATACCAGGAAGTACTTAATTTATTAAGCTACTGATTTTCTTAATCTCAGTGGAGATATTTACTGATAAACAGCTACCTACGCAGCATGTTCATGTCGTTCCTAAATGAGCTTTTATCTCTCTCCCCTCACCACAAATCAGATTCTTCTGAGGAGTTCCCAGTACATTATCCTTTCCCCTGTGTAATTACCTTAACAAGCTCCAGCTGTTTTTATTCTCAGAAGGTTTACTCCCTGATATACAGCTGCCTACACCCTTCGTAAGTGCAGGTCCTAAATGAGCTTTTTTCTCTGTTCCCTCACCACAATCCAGATTCTTTTGGGGAGTTACCAGTACAGTAACCATACTAGGAAGTACGTAATTTATTAAGCTTCTGCTTTTCTTAATCTCAGTGGAGATATTTACTGATAAACAGCTACCTACGCAGCATGTTCATGTCTTTCCTAAATGAGCTTTTATCTCTCTCCCCTCACCACAAATCAGATTCTTCTGAGTAGTTCCCAGTACATTATCCTTTCCCCTGTGTAATTACCTTAACAAGCTCCAGCTGTTTTTATTCTCAGAAGGTTTACTCCCTGATATACAGCTGCCTGCCCCCTTCGTAAGTGCAGGTGCTAAATGAGCTTTTTTCTCTGTTCCCTCACCACAATCCAGATTCTTTTGGGGAGTTACCAGTACAGTAACCATACCAGGAAGTACTTAATTTATTAAGCTACTGCTTTTCTTAATCTCAGTGGAGATATTTACTGATAAACAGCTACGTACGCAGCATGTTCATGTCGTTCCTAAATGAGCTTTTATCTCTCTCCCCTCACCACAAATCAGATTCTTCTGAAGAGTTCCCAGTACATTATCCTTTCCCCTGTGTAATTACCTTAACAAGCTCCAGCTGTTTTTATTCGCAGAAGGTTTACTCCCTGATATACAGCTGCCTACCCCCTTCGTAAGTGCAGGTCCTACATGAGCTTTTTTCTCTGTTCCCTCACCACAATCCAGATTCTTTTGGGGAGTTACCAGTATAGTAAACATACCAGGAAGTACTTAATTTATTAAGCTACGGCTTTTCTTCATCTCAGTGGAGATATTTACTGATAAACAGCTACGTACGCAGCATGTTCATGTCGTTCCTAAATGAGCTTTTATCTCTCTCCCCTCACCACAAATCAGATTCTTCTGAGGAGTTCCCAGTACATTATCCTTTCCCCTGTGTAATTACCTTAACAAGATCCAGCTGTTTTTATTCTCCGAAGGTTTACTCCCTGATATACAGCTGCCTACCCCATTCGTAAGTGCAGGTCCTAAATGAGCTTTTTTCTCTGTTCCCTCACCACAATCCAGATTCTTTTGGGGAGTTACCAGTAGAGTAACCATACCAGGAAGTACTTAATTTATTAAGCTACTGCTTTTCTTAATCTCAGTGGAGATTTTTACTGATAAACAGCTACCTATGCAGCAGGTTCATGTCGTTCCTAAATGAGCTTTTATCTCTCTCCCCTCACCACAAATCAGATTCTTCTGAGGAGTTCCCAGTACATTATCCTTTGCCCTGTGTAATTACCTTAACAAGCTCCAGCTGTTTTTATTCTCAGAAGGTTTACTCCCTGATATACAGGTGCCTATCCCCTGCGTAAGTGCAGGTCCTAAATGAGCTTTTTTCTCTGTTCCCTCACCACAATCCAGATTCTTTTGGGGAGTTACCAGTAGAGTAACCATACCAGGAAGTACTTAATTTATTAAGCTACTTCTTTTCTTAATCTCAGTGGAGATATTTACTGATAAACAGCTACGTACGCAGCATGTTCATGTCGTTCCTAAATGAGCTTTTATCTTTCTCCCCTCACCACAAATCAGATTCTTCTGAGGAGTTCCCAGTACATTATCCTTTCCCCTGTGTAATTACCTTAACAAGCTCCAGGTGTTTTTATTCTCAGAAGGTTTACTCCCTGATATACAGCTGCCTACCCCCTTCGTAAGTGCAGGTCCTAAATGAGCTTTTTTCTCTGTTCCCTCACCACAATCCAGATTCTTTTGGGGAGTTACCAGTACAGTAACCATACCAGGAAGTACTTAATTAATTAAGCTACTGCTTTTCTTAATCTCAGAGGAGATATTTACTGATAAACAGCTACCTACGCAGCATGTTCATGTCGTTCCTAAATGAGCTTTTATCTCTCTCCCCTCACCACAAATCAGATTCTTCTGAGGAGTTCCCAGTACATTATCCTTTCCCCTGTGTAATTACCTTAACAAGCTCCAGCTGTTTTTATTCTCAGAAGGTTTACTCCCTGATATACAGCTGCCTACCCCCTTCGTAAGTGCAGGTCCTAAATGAGCTTTTTTCTCTGTTCCCTCACCACAATCCAGATTCTTTTGGGGAGTTACCAGTACAGTAACCATACCAGGAAGTACTTAATTTATTAAGCTACTGCTTTTCTTAATCTCAGTGGAGATATTTACTGATAAACAGCTACCTACGCAGCATGTTCATGTCGTTCCTAAATGAGCTTTTATCTCTCTCCCCTCACCAGAAATCAGATTCTTCTGAGGAGTTCCCAGTACATTATCCTTTCCCCTGTGTAATTACCTTAACAAGCTCCAGCTGTTTTTATTCGCAGAAGGTTTACTCCCTGACATACAGCTGCCTACCCCCTTCGTAAGTGCTGGTCCTAAATGAGCTTTTTTCTCTGTTCCCTCACCACAATCCAGATTCTTTTGGGGAGTTACCAGTACAGTACCCATACCAAGAAGTACTTAATTTATTAAGCTACTGCTTTTCTTAATCTCAGCGGAGATATTTCCTGATAAACAGCTACCTACGCAGCATGTTTATGTCCTTCCTAAATGAGCTTTTATCTCTCTACCCTCACCACAAATCAGATTCCTCTGAGGAGTTCCCAGTACATTATCCTTTCCCCTGTGTAATTACCTTAACAAGCTCCAGCTGTTTTTATTGTCAGAAGGTTTACTCCCTGATATACAGCTGCCTACCCCAAGAGTAAGTGCAGGTCCTAAATGAGCTTTTTTCTCTGTTCCATCACCACAATCCAGATTCTCTTGGGGAGTTACCAGTACAGTAACCATACCAGGAAGTACTTAATTTATTAAGCTACTGCTTTTCTTAATCTCAGTGGAGATATTTACTGATAAACAGCTACTTATGCAGCATGTTCATGTCGTTCCTAAATGAGCTTTTATCTCTCTCCCCTCACCACAAATCAGATTCTTCTGAGGAGTTCCCAGTACATTATGCTTTCCCCTGTGAAATTACCTTAACAAGATCCAGCTGTTTTTATTCTCCGAAGGTTTACTCCCTGATTACAGCTGCCTACCCCTTCGTAAGTGCAGGTCCTAAATGAGCTTTTTTCTCTGTTCCCTCACCACAATCCAGATTCTTTTGGGGAGCTACCAGTACAGTAACCATACCAGGAAGTACTTAATTTATTAAGCTACTGCTTTTCTTAATCTCAGTGGAGATATTTACTGATAAACAGCTACCTACGCAGCATGTTCATGTCGTTCCTAAATGAGCTTTTATCTCAATCCCCTCACCACAAATCAGATTCTTCTGAGGAGTTCCCAGTACATTATCCTTTCCCCTGTGTAATTACCTTAACAAGCTCCAGCTGTTTTTATTCTCAGAAGGTTTACTCCCTGATATACAGCTGCCTACCCCCTTCGTAAGTGCAGGTCCTACATGAGCTTTTTTCTCTGTTCCCTCACCACAATCCAGATTCTTTTGGGGAGTTACCAGTACAGTAAACATACCAGGAAGTACTTAATTTATTAAGCTACTGCTTTTCTTCATCTCAGTGGAGATATTTACTGATAAACAGCTACGTACGCAGCATGTTCATGTCGTTCCTAAATGAGCTTTTATCTCTCTCCCCTCACCACAAATCAGATTCTTCTGAGGAGTTCCCAGTCCTTTATAATTTCCCCTGTGTAATTACCTTAACAAGCTGCAGCTGTTTTTATTCTCAGAAGGTTTACTCCCTGATATACAGCTGCCTACCCCCTGCATAAGTGCAGGTCCTAAATGAGCTTTTTTCTCTGTTCCCTCACCACAATCCAGATTCTTTTGGGGAGTTACCAGTACAGTAACCATACCAGGAAGTACTTAATTTATTAAGCTACTTCTTTTCTTAATCTCAGTGGAGATATTTACTGATAAACAGCTACGTACGCAGCATGTTCATGTCGTTCCTAAATGAGCTTTTATCTCTCTCCCCTCACCACAATTCAGATTCTTCTGAGGAGTTCCCAGTACATTATCCTTTCCCCTGTGTAATTACATTAACAAGCTCCAGCTGTTTTTATTCTCAGAAGGTTTACTCCCTGATATACAGCTGCCTACCCCCTTCGTAAGTGCAGGTCCTAAATGAGCTTTTTCTCTGTTCCCTCACCACAATCCAGATTCTTTTGGGGAGTTACCAGTACAGTAACCATACCAGGAAGTACTTAATTTATTAAGCTACTGCTTTTCTTAATCTCAGTGGAGATATTTACTGATAAACAGCTACCTACGCAGCATGTTCATGTCGTACATAAATGAGCTTTTATCTCTCTCCCCTCACCACAAATCAGATTCTTCTGAGGAGTTCCCAGTACAATATCCTTTCCCCTGTGTAATTACCTTAACAAGCTCCAGCTGTTTTTATTCTCAGAAGTTTTACTCCCTGATATACATCTGCCTACCCCCTTCATAAGTGCAGGTCCTAAATGAGCTTTTTTCTCTGTTCCCTCACCACAATCCAGATTCTTTTGGGGAGTTACCAGTACAGTAACCATACCAGGAAGTACTTAATTTATTAAGCTACTGCTTTTCTTAATCTCAGTGGAGATATTTACTGATAAACAGCTACCTACGCAGCATGTTCATGTCGTTCCTAAATGAGCTTTTATCTCTCTCCCCTCACCACAAATCAGATTCTTCTGAGGAGTTCCCAGTACATTATCCTTTCCCTGTGTAATTACCTTAACAAGCTCCAGCTGTTTTTATTCGCAGAATGTTTACTCCCTGATATACAGCTGCCTACCCCCTTCGTAAGTGCTGGTCCTAAATGAGCTTTTTTCTCTGTTCCCTCACCACAATCCAGATTCTTTTGGGGAGTTACCAGTACAGTAACCATACCAGGAAGTACTTAATTTATTAAGCTACTGATTTTCTTAATCTCAGTGGAGATATTTACTGATAAACAGCTACCTACGCAGCATGTTCATGTCGTTCCTAAATGAGCTTTTATCTCTCTCCCCTCACCACAAATCAGATTCTTCTGAGGAGTTCCCAGTACATTATCCTTTCCCCTGTGTAATTACCTTAACAAGCTCCAGCTGTTTTTATTCTCAGAAGGTTTACTCCCTGATATACAGCTGCCTACACCCTTCGTAAGTGCAGGTCCTAAATGAGCTTTTTTCTCTGTTCCCTCACCACAATCCAGATTCTTTTGGGGAGTTACCAGTACAGTAACCATACTAGGAAGTACGTAATTTATTAAGCTACTGCTTTTCTTAATCTCAGTGGAGATATTTACTGATAAACAGCTACCTACGCAGCATGTTCATGTCTTTCCTAAATGAGCTTTTATCTCTCTCCCCTCACCACAAATCAGATTCTTCTGAGTAGTTCCCAGTACATTATCCTTTCCCCTGTGTAATTACCTTAACAAGCTCCAGCTGTTTTTATTCTCAGAAGGTTTACTCCCTGATATACAGCTGCCTGCCCCCTTCGTAAGTGCAGGTGCTAAATGAGCTTTTTTCTCTGTTCCCTCACCACAATCCAGATTCTTTTGGGGAGTTACCAGTACAGTAACCATACCAGGAAGTACTTAATTTATTAAGCTACTGCTTTTCTTAATCTCAGTGGAGATATTTACTGATAAACAGCTACGTACGCAGCATGTTCATGTCGTTCCTAAATGAGCTTTTATCTCTCTCCCCTCACCACAAATCAGATTCTTCTGAGGAGTTCCCAGTACATTATCCTTTCCCCTGTGTAATTACCTTAACAAGCTCCAGCTGTTTTTATTCGCAGAAGGTTTACTCCCTGATATACAGCTGCCTACCCCCTTCGTAAGTGCAGGTCCTACATGAGCTTTTTTCTCTGTTCCCTCACCACAATCCAGATTCTTTTGGGGAGTTACCAGTATAGTAAACATACCAGGAAGTACTTAATTTATTAAGCTACGGCTTTTCTTCATCTCAGTGGAGATATTTACTGATAAACAGCTACGTACGCAGCATGTTCATGTCGTTCCTAAATGAGCTTTTATCTCTCTCCCATCACCACAAATCAGATTCTTCTGAGGAGTTCCCAGTACATTATCCTTTCCCCTGTGTAATTACCTTAACACGATCCAGCTGTTTTTATTCTCCGAAGGTTTACTCCCTGATATACAGCTGCCTACCCCATTCGTAAGTGCAGGTCCTAAATGAGCTTTTTTCTCTGTTCCCTCACCACAATCCAGATTCTTTTGGGGAGTTACCAGTAGAGTAACCATACCAGGAAGTACTTAATTTATTAAGCTACTGCTTTTCTTAATCTCAGTGGAGATTTTTACTGATAAACAGCTACCTATGCAGCAGGTTCATGTCGTTCCTAAATGAGCTTTTATCTCTCTCCCCTCACCACAAATCAGATTCTTCTGAGGAGTTCCCAGTACATTATCCTTTGCCCTGTGTAATTACCTTAACAAGCTCCAGCTGTTTTTATTCTCAGAAGGTTTACTCCCTGATATACAGGTGCCTATCCCCTGCGTAAGTGCAGGTCCTAAATGAGCTTTTTTCTCTGTTCCCTCACCACAATCCAGATTCTTTTGGGGAGTTACCAGTAGAGTAACCATACCAGGAAGTACTTAATTTATTATCTACTTCTTTTCTTAATCTCAGTGGAGATATTTACTGATAAACAGCTACGTACGCAGCATGTTCATGTCGTTCCTAAATGAGCTTTTATCTTTCTCCCCTCACCACAAATCAGATTCTTCTGAGGAGTTCCCAGTACATTATCCTTTCCCCTGTGTAATTACCTTAACAAGCTCCAGCTGTTTTTATTCTCAGAAGGTTTACTCCCTGATATACAGCTGCCTACCCCCTTCGTAAGTGCAGGTCCTAAATGAGCTTTTTTCTCTGTTCCCTCACCACAATCCAGATTCTTTTGGGGAGTTACCAGTACAGTAACCATACCAGGAAGTACTTAATTTATTAAGCTACTGCTTTTCTTAATCTCAGTGGAGATATTTACTGATAAACAGCTACCTACGCAGCATGTTCATGTCGTTCCTAAATGAGCTTTTATCTCTCTCCCCTCACCAGAAATCAGATTCTTCTGAGGAGTTCCCAGTACATTATCCTTTCCCCTGTGTAATTACCTTAACAAGCTCCAGCTGTTTTTATTCGCAGAATGTTTACTCCCTGATATACAGCTGCCTACCCCCTTCGTAAGTGCTGGTCCTAAATGAGCTTTTTTCTCTGTTCCCTCACCACAATCCAGATTCTTTTGGGGAGTTACCAGTACAGTAACCATACCAGGAAGTACTTAATTTATTAAGCTACTGATTTTCTTAATCTCAGTGGAGATATTTACTGATAAACAGCTACCTACGCAGCATGTTCATGTCGTTCCTAAATGAGCTTTTATCTCTCTCCCCTCACCACAAATCAGATTCTTCTGAGGAGTTCCCAGTACATTATCCTTTCCCCTGTGTAATTACCTTAACAAGCTCCAGCTGTTTTTATTCTCAGAAGGTTTACTCCCTGATATACAGCTGCCTACCCCCTTCGTAAGTGCAGGTCCTAAATGAGCTTTTTTCTCTGTTCCCTCACCACAATCCAGATTCTTTTGGGGAGTTACCAGTACAGTAACCATACCAGGAAGTACTTAATTTATTAAGCTACTGCTTTTCTTAATCTCAGTGGAGATATTTACTGATAAACAGCTACCTACGCAGCATGTTCATGTCGTTCCTAAATGAGCTTTTATCTCTCTCCCCTCACCACAAATCAGATTCTTCTGAGGAGTTCCCAGTACATTATCCTTTCCCCTGTGTAATTACCTTAACAAGCTCCAGCTGTTTTTATTCGCAGAAGGTTTACTCCCTGATATACAGCTGCCTACCCCCTTCGTAAGTGCAGGTCCTAAATGAGCTTTTTTCTCTGTTCCCTCACCACAATCCAGATTCTTTTGGGGAGTTACCAGTACAGTAACCATACCAGGAAGTACTTAATTTATTAAGCTACTGCTTTTCTTAATCTCAGTGGAGATATTTACTGATAAACAGCTACGTACGCAGCATGTTCATGTCGTTCCTAAATGAGCTTTTATCTCTCTCCCCTCACCACAAATCAGATTCTTCTGAGGAGTTCCCAGTACATTATCCTTTCCCCTGTGTAATTACCTTAACAAGCTCCAGCTGTTTTTATTCGCAGAAGGTTTACTCCCTGATATACAGCTGCCTACCCCCTTCGTAAGTGCAGGTCCTAAATGAGCTTTTTTCTCTGTTCCCTCACCACAATCCAGATTCTTTTGGGGAGTTACCAGTATAGTAACCATACCAGGAAGTACTTAATTTATTAAGCTACTGCTTTTCTTAATCTCAGTGGAGATATTTACTGATAAACAGCTACGTATGCAGCATGTTCATGTCGTTCCTAAATGAGCTTTTATCTCTCTCCCCTCACCACAAATCAGATTCTTCTGAGGAGTTCCCAGTACATTATCCTTTCCCCTGTGTAATTACCTTAACAAGATCCAGCTGTTTTTATTCTCCGAAGGTTTACTCCCTGATATACAGCTGCCTACCCCTTCGTAAGTGCAGGTCCTAAATGAGCTTTTTTCTCTGTTCCCTCACCACAATCCAGATTCTTTTGGGGAGTTACCAGTAGAGTAACCATACAGGAAGTACTTAATTTATTAAGCTACTGCTTTTCTTAATCTCAGTGGAGATTTTTACTGATAAACAGCTACCTATGCAGCATGTTCATGTCGTTCCTAAATGAGCTTTTATCTCTCTCCCCTCACCACAAATCAGATTCTTCTGAGGAGTTCCCAGTACATTATCCTTTCCCCTGTGTAATTACCTTAACAAGCTCCAGCTGTTTTTATTCTCAGAAGGTTTACTCCCTGATATACAGCTGCCTACCCCCTGCGTAAGTGCAGGTCCTAAATGAGCTTTTTTCTCTGTTCCCTCACCACAATCCAGATTCTTTTGGGGAGTTACCAGTACAGTAACCATACCAGGAAGTACTTAATTTATTAAGCTACTTCTTTTCTTAATCTCAGTGGAGATATTTACTGATAAACAGCTACGTACGCAGCATGTTCATGTCGTTCCTAAATGAGCTTTTATCTCTCTCCCCTCACCACAAATCAGATTCTTCTGAGGAGTTCCCAGTACATTATCCTTTCCCCTGTGTAATTACCTTAACAAGCTCCAGCTGTTTTTATTCTCAGAAGGTTTACTCCCTGATATACAGCTGCCTACCCCCTTCGTAAGTGCAGGTCCTAAATGAGCTTTTTTCTCTGTTCCCTCACCACAATCCAGATTCTTTTGGGGAGTTACCAGTACAGTAACCATACCAGGAAGTACTTAATTTATTAAGCTACTGCTTTTCTTAATCTCAGTGGAGATATTTACTGATAAACAGCTACCTACGCAGCATGTTCATGTCGTTCCTAAATGAGCTTTTATCTCTCTCCCCTCACCACAAATCAGATTCTTCTGAGGAGTTCCCAGTACATTATCCTTTCCCCTGTGTAATTACCTTAACAAGCTCCAGCTGTTTTTATTCGCAGAAGGTTTACTCCCTGATATACAGCTGCCTACCCCCTTCGTAAGTGCAGGTCCTAAATGAGCTTTTTTCTCTGTTCCCTCACCACAATCCAGATTCTTTTGGGGAGTTACCAGTACAGTAACCATACCAGAAGTACTTAATTTATTAAGCTACTGCTTTTCTTAATCTCAGTGGAGATATTTACTGATAAACAGCTACCTACGCAGCATGTTCATGTCGTTCCTAAATGAGCTTTTATCTCTCTCCCCTCACCACAAATCAGATTCTTCTGAGGAGTTCCCAGTACATTATCCTTTCCCCTGTGTAATTACCTTAACAAGCTCCAGCTGTTTTTATTCTCAGAAGGTTTACTCCCTGATATACAGCTGCCTACCCCAAGAGTAAGTGCAGGTCCTAAATGAGCTTTTTTCTCTGTTCCCTCACCACAATCCAGATTCTTTTGGGGAGTTACCAGTACAGTAACCATACCAGGAAGTACTTAATTTATTAAGCTACTGCTTTTCTTAATCTCAGTGGAGATATTTACTGATAAACAGCTACCTATGCAGCATGTTCATGTCGTTCTAAATGAGCTTTTATCTCTCTCCCCTCACCACAAATCAGATTCTTCTGAGGAGTTCCCAGTACATTATGCTTTCCCCTGTGAATTACCTTAACAAGCTCCAGCTGTTTTTATTCTCAGAAGGTTTACTCCCTGATATACAGCTGCCTACCCCTTCGTAAGTGCAGGTCCTAAATGAGCTTTTTTCTCTGTTCCCTCACCACAATCCAGATTCTTTTGGGGAGTTACCAGTACAGTAACCATACCAGGAAGTACTTAATTTATTAAGCTACTGCTTTTCTTAATCTCAGTGGAGATATTTACTGATAAACAGCTACCTATGCAGCATGTTCATGTCGTTCCTAAATGAGCTTTTATCTCTCTCCCCTCACCACAAATCAGATTCTTCTGAGGAGTTCCCAGTACTTTATAATTTCCCCTGTGTAATTACCTTAACAAGCTCCAGCTGTTTTTATTCTCAGAAGGTTTACTCCCTGATATACAGCTGCCTACCCCCTTCGTAAGTGCAGGTCCTAAATGAGCTTTTTTCTCTGTTCCCTCACCACAATCCAGATTCTTTTGGGGAGTTACCAGTACAGTAACCATACCAGGAAGTACTTAATTTATTAAGCTACTTCTTTTCTTAATCTCAGTGGAGATATTTACTGATAAACAGCTACCTACGCAGCATGTTCATGTCGTTCCTAAATGAGCTTTTATCTCTCTCCCCTCACCACAAATCAGATTCTTCTGAGGAGTTCCCAGTACATTATCCTTTCCCCTGTGTAATTACCTTAACAAGCTCCAGCTCTTTTTATTCTCAGAAGGTTTACTCCCTGATATACAGCTGCCTACCCCCTTCGTAAGTGCAGGTCCTAAATGAGCTTTTTTCTCTGTTCCCTCACCAAAATCCAGATTCTTTTGGGGAGTTACCAGTACAGTAACCATACCAGGAAGTACTTAATTTATTAAGCTACTGCTTTTCTTAATCTCAGTGGAGATATTTACTGATAAACAGCTACCTACGCAGCATGTTCATGTCGTTCCTAAATGAGATTTTATCTCTCTCCCCTCACCACAAATCAGATTCTTCTGAGGAGTTCCCTGTACATTATCCTTTCCCCTGTGTAATTACCTTAACAAGCTCCAGCTGTTTTTATTCTCAGAAGGTTTACTCCCTGATATACAGCTGCCTACCCCCTTCGTAAGTGCAGGTCCTAATGAGCTTTTTTTCTGTTTCCGCACCACAATCCAGATTCTTTTGGGGAGTTACCAGTACAGTAACCATACCAGTACTACTTAATTTATTAAGCTACTGCTTTTCTTAATCTCAGTGGAGATATTTACTGATAAACAGATACGTACCCAGCATGTTCATGTCGTTCCTAAATGAGCTTTTATCTCTCTCCCCTCACCACAAATCAGATTCTTCTGAGGAGTTCCCAGTACATTATCCTTTCCCCTGTGTAATTACCTTAACAAGCTCCAGCTGTTTTTATTCTCAGAAGGTTTACTCCCTGATATACAGCTGCCTACCCCCTGCGTAAGTGCAGGTCCTAAATGAGCTTTTTTCTCTGTTCCCTCACCACAATCCAGATTCTTTTGGGGAGTTACCAGTACAGTAACCATACCAGGAAGTACTTAATTTATTAAGCTACTGCTTTTCTTAATCTCAGTGGAGATATTTACTGATAAACAGCTACCTACGCAGCATGTTCATGTCGTTCATAAATGAGCTTTTATCTCTCTCACCTCACCACGAATCAGATTCTTCTGAGGAGTTCCCAGTACATTATCCTTTCCCCTCTAATTACCTTAACAAGCTCCAGCTGTTTTTATTCTCAGAAGGTTTACCCCCTGATATACAGCTGCCTACCCCCTTCGTAAGTGTAGGTCCTAAATGAGCTTTTTTCTCTGTTCCCTCACCACAACCCAGATTCTCTTGGGGAGTTACCAGTACAGTAACCATACCAGGAAGTACTTAATTTATTAAGCTACTGCTTTTCTTAATCTCAGTGGAGATATTTACTGATAAACAGCTTCTTATGCAGCAAGTTCATGTCGTTCCTAAATGAGCTTTTATCTCCCTCCCCTTACCACAAATCAGATTCTTCTGAGGAGTTCCCAGTATATTATGCTTTCCCCTGTGAAATTACCTTAACAAGCTCCAGCTGTTTTTATTCTCAGAAGGTTTACTCCCTGATATACAGCTGCCTACCCCCTTCGTAAGTACAGGTCCTAAATGAGCTTTTTTCTCTGTTCCCTCACCACAATCCAGATTCTTTTGTGGAGTGACCAGTACAGTAACCATACCAGGAAGTACTTAATTTATTAAGCTACTGCTTTTCTTAATCTCAGTGGAGATATTTACTGATAAACAGCTACCTACGCAGCATGTTCATGTCGTTCATCAATGAGCTTTTATCTCTCTCCCCTCACCACAAATCAGATTCTTCTGAGGAGTTCCCAGTACATTATCCTTTCCCCTGTGTAATTACCTTAACAAGCTCCAGCTATTTTTATTCTCAGAAGGTTTACTCCCTGATATACAGCTGCCTACCCCCTTCGTAAGTTCAGGTCCTAAATGAGCTTTTTTCTCTGTTCCCACACCAAAATCCAGATTCTTTTGGGGAGTTACCAGTACAGTAACCATACCAGGAAGTACTTAATTTATTAAGCTACTGCTTTTCTTAATCTCAGTGGAGATATTTACTGATAAACAGCTACCTACGCAGCATGTTCATGTCGTTCCTAAATGAGCTTTTATCTCAATCCCCTCACCACATATCAGATTCTTCTGAGGAGTTCCCAGTACATTATCCTTTCCCCTGTGTAATTACCTTAACAAGCTCCAGCTGTTTTTATTCTCAGAAGGTTTACTCCCTGATATACAGCTGCCTACCCCCTTCGTAAGTGCAGGTCCTAAATGAGCTTTTTTCTCTGTTCCCTCACCACAATCCAGATTCTTTTGGGGAGTTACCAGTACAGTAACCATACCAGGAAGTACTTAATTTATTAAGCTACTGCTTTTCTTAATCTCAGTGGAGATATTTACTGATAAACAGCTACCTACGCAGCATGTTCATGTCGTTCCTAAATGAGCTTTTATCTCTCTCCCCTCACCACAAATCAGATTCTTCTGAGGAGTTCCCAGTACATTATCCTTTCCCCTGTGTAATTACCTTAACAAGCTGCAGCTGTTTTTATTCTCAGAAGCTTTACTCCCTGATATACAGCTGCCTACCCCCTTCGTAAGTGCAGGTCCTAAATGAGCTTTATTCTCTGTTCCCTCACCACAATCCAGATTCTTTTGGGGAGTTACCAGTACAGTAACCATACCAGGAAGTACTTAATTTATTAAGCTACTG